>NC_079193.1:374557371-374706381 GCF_029499605.1 Hyla sarda | reverse complement strand
ACCTGATTACAAAGTTACTAGAAGGGTCAAATTTCAGTAAAAACCATCATTCCAATGAAATCTGAAAACGAATAATTGTCTTTGCAGATCAATAAAATGCTGTCATCCTGAAAAATAAAGTCGGCCATGCTGGAAATTTTCAAGAGATTTTTCGTTTACAACTGATCTATTCATGACAGACTGGTCCCAGAGTGAGCGATCATCCTTCACCTGGTGTAATTGATCAGGTATCAGTGGCTCCAGGAGCCAATATGCGTTGGCAAAATGACTGTTCAACCATCAATAGACATCATCTAATGTGTATGGCCACCTTAAGATCTACAGTGAAACCTACCTTGAGGCTACACAAGACAGTCCAGAAATTATTTTTTTTCCAGATGGTGTCCTCTCAGAAGAAGCCAATGTAGAGAGGCTATAAGAGGACTGGAACTGTTGGGTGATCTTCTCAAAGAGTGCTCACTATGTTTTCGGAGGGTAGAAAACCCACAAGAGCATAGGGAGAACTCATTGGAGATGTTGTCCTGGTTGGACTTACCAGGAATGGCCTCTTTGAGATGACTGCCCCGGTCCTCTTATAGCCTCTGTATATTGGCTTCTTCTTAGAGGACACCATCTGGGAGAAACAATATTTTCTCTCTAGACAGTCCCGTTTAGCCTTTTTAAATAGGTTTCACTGCAGACCTTAAAAGGGGTATGCTGCCCATAGACATCTTATCCCATATCCAAAAGGATAGGGGATAAGATGTCTGATCGCAGGGGTCCGGCTGCTGGGAACCCCCACGCTCTCCTGCAGCACCCCCAGTCATCTGCTACACAGAGTGAAGTTCACTCCATGGCTGATTACTCACGATACAGGGGCCAGATGATCGTGACATCACCCCCCCCCCCCCCAAATGCAAGTCTATGGGAGGGGGTGTGACGGGCGTCACGCCCCCTCCCATAGACTTGCATTGAGGGGGCAAGGGGTGATGTCACGATGGGGCCGTGACGTCACAATCCTCCGGCCCCTCAGCCACGGAGTGAACTTCTCTCTGTGCAGCAAATGACTGGGGGGGGGGGGGGCTGGAGGAGAGATCACGGGGATTCCCAGCGGTGGGACCCCTGCAATCGGTCATCTTATCCCCTAAGATCTTTAGGGAATAGGCTGTCTAGGGGTAGCATACCCCCTTTAAAAAGGTGGCCATACACTTTCGATGATGTCAATCGATGGTTGAACAGTCATTTTGCCAAAGCTTCTGCAGCCATTGATGCATGATCAGTGACGCCAGAGTAAGGCTGACCGGTCCTTCTAGGACAATTTTGTCATGGAAAGATCATTTGTTTTCTGGACAGTCCTGTTTAGTCTTTTAAAAAGGTAGTTTTTACTGTAGATCTCAAAGAGGCCATTCCTAGCAAGTCCAACATCTCCAAGGAGTCTCTGTTCTCCCTATGGTCTCCAAAAGCATACAGTAAAAAACTGAGAAGATCACCCAGAAAGTGGTCTTCAATGCACTAAAATTAGGTATAGATATGGATGTGGTCTTTTAGAAAGGATTCACTGTAGTAAGCCTTTTTTGGGAATTTGATCCCATAACGTACATCTAGTTGGACTGTGACCCTGCTTGGGGACAGGGATTGACGTACGGTATGTCTCAGCACCATCTAAACAACGGACAGCACAATAATAAATCAGTCTAAAGGCAGAACCGTCCTGGATCCAACACCTGTGCAACATGTGATGTATAGAAGTGGGCACCAATGCATTTTTCTGTCTAAAATAAACTAGAATGCATCATGTTCTAAAAATCCTCTAAAAGCAAAAGTCGCACGTATTTAGACTGCGACAGTTTTAAATGGGAAAAACCAGTCTAAATCCAGTCAAAAACCTGTGAGACAGACATTATTTGGGTGGTCTGACCATAAGAATGTTCTGGGACATCAAAACAACCCAAAAAGTTGGATAGTAAATAAACAAGTCTTCGTGATCTGCCCTGCCCGGGTATAATACATATACATATACACACATATATACACACACACACACCTTACAAGTTGTGTCCAACAAACTATAATAGACACTTATTTACGACAAGTAGATAGTTTTGGGAGGATCAGCCCTTACGCAATAGTTCTAAGACGGTGATGACCTACAGAGCTTTTTTTTTATTTTATTTTTTTTACAGCAAGAACTTTGTTTTGTGCAATAAATTCCACAATCTTCATGTTACTTGAGGACACGTCAAGCATTACAATAAAACCTATAGAGAACATGGATTGTAAGCTCTGCAAACCAGTGAGATCTACACGTTTATAAAAAAAAAATAAAAATAAAAAAAAAGGGGGGGGGGGGGTACTCCAGTGGAATACAATTTTCTTTTAAATCAACTGGTGCCAGAAGGTTTAAACAGATTTGTAAATTACTTCTATGAAAAAAAAAAAATAATAATAAATAAATTATCCTACCATTACTTATCAGCTGCTAAAGTTGAGTTGTTCTTTTGTATCTGACCACAGTGTTCTCTGCCGACACCTCTGTCTTGGGAACTGTCCAGAGCAGGAGAGGTTTTCTATGGGGATTTGCTCCTGCTCTGGACAGTTCCTGAGACAGACAGGTGTCAGCAGAGAGCACTGTGGTCAGACTGAAAAGAACTCAACTTCAGCAACTGTTAAGTACTGGTAGGATCAAGATATATATATTTTTTATTTTAATTAGAAGTACAGTAATTTACTAATCTGTTTCGCTTTCTGGAGGCAGTTAAAAAAAAAAAATTGTATGTATATATATATATATATATATATATATATATATATATATATATATATATATATATATATATATACATACACACACACACACACAATTTTTTTTTTTTTTAAACTAGAATACCACTTTAAACAACAAAATAAAACTGGAATCCCTGGTGCGCCTGCAAGCTGAAGCTCTACAGATTTCAAATTACTACTACAAGTATCAGGATATAGCAACCACACGCTGGGACTTGTAGTTGATCCACAGGTTGTAGTGCTACTGATAAACGCCAGATGTCCCAGCTGCAGTCAGTGCAGGGAGCAGAGTTTCCCAGTGTGCCTCCAGCTGTTGCAAAACTACAACTCTCGGCATGGCCCGGATAGCCAAAGGCTGTCCGGGCATGCTGGGAGTTGTAGTTTCACAACAGCTGGAGGCAAACTGGCATAGAGACCATGTATACAAGGGCATGAACAAGGTAAAGTGTAAGCTCCACAGACAAGAGCACCAACTGCAGTACGAGTGGGAACTCCGCAAATAAGAGAGCAGCTGGAAAGGAGACATCATATGGAATAAGAGCGTCAGCTCTGCAGACAAAGCACAATGGAGAGAAGCTCAGGAGAGGGATTAGACTGCAAGCTCTGCAGCCAAAAGAAATGTCCTGGAATAAACCATAAGCTCTGCAGACAAGTGTAAAGATAGGGGGGGGGCGGGGGGGAATAGGGCTGAAAGCACTGAAGATAAACCCACGGGGGAGCTTAGATTGCAAGCTCTGCAGACAAGTATAAGACAAGGTATAAGTGGAAAGCAAGCTGTTAATAAACATAGGGGAGGGATTTAATTGCAAGCTCTGCAGACAAGTGCACCGGTTAAGGATTAGAGTGCAAGCTCTGAAAACAAGTGTAAGGTACTCAACTGGAAATGTTTTATGTCAACTGATGCCAGAAAGTTAAACAGATTTGTAAATTACTTCTAATAAAAAATATTAATTCTTCCAGTACTTACCAGCTGCTGTTTGCTCCACAGGAAGTTCTTTTCTTTTTAAACTTCCTTTCTGTCTGGCCACAGTGCTCTCTGCTGACACATCTGTCCATTTTAGGAACTTGTCCAGAACAGGATAGATTTGCTTGTACTCTGGACAGTTCCTAAAACGGCCAGAGGTGTCAGCAGAGAGCATTGTGGCCAGACAAAGGAAATTCAAAAAAATAAAAATAAAAAAATAAAAAAAAAAAAATCCTGTGGATCAGACAGCAGCTAATAAGTACTGGAAGGATTAAGATTTTTTTTATAGAAGTAATTTACAAATCTGTTTAACTTTCTGGCACCAGTTGATTTAAAAATATAAAAATAAAATAAAGTTTTTCCAGTGGGGTACCCCTTTAAAGTTAATTAGATTTAGACAAGTTGCACAACAACTCGTTTCATCTGCTTCTGCCTTCCAGACTGGCTGCAAAGTCAGAAATCAATAGCTGGAATACCCCTTTAAGTGTAGAAGTATCAGTACTGGCACAAAGGGGATATATACAGCTGGGTTACAGTAATGCAAACTGCATAGGACTGCCAGAACAATCCAAAAAAAAAAAAACATTTTTAATTAACGCTGAAAGCACAAAAGATAAACCTGAGGGGAAAGCTGTGATTGCAAGCTCTGCAGACAAGTATAAAGCAGGGAATAGGGTGAAAGCATTGCACATAAACACAGATAGAACGGATCTGATTGCAAGCTCTGTGGACAAGTATCAGGTAGGGAATAGGTTGAAAGCAGCGCAACCAACCCCAACGGCAGATACTTGATTGTAAGCTCTGCAGGCAAAGTATAAGGCAGCAGGGGATCGGATGAAAGCAGCTCACATAAACACCAAGGGTAGGATCTAATGAAGTCTATGCAACAAAGTATAAAACAGGGAATAGGCGGAATGCTCTGCAGATTTTATGTAAGCTCTGAAGACCAGTATAAAAGCAGGGAAAAGGTGAAATGTGCTGCAGATTTTGAACATGAGCTCTGAAGACAAGTACAAGGCAAGAAGGTGGAAGGAAAACACTGCAAATAAGCACCGAGGGGATGAATTTAATTGCAAGCTCCGCAGACAAGCAGAAGGCAGGGGATAGGTTAAAAGCACCGCACATAGAGGGAAGGGATCTGAGTGTAAGCTCTGCAGACAAGTACAAGACAAGGTATAGATCGAAAGTGCTGCCAATCCTTGTCTGCAGAGCTTGCAATCAAAACCTATTGTGTTTATCTGCAGAGCTTTCAACCTATTCCCAGCCTTATAACTACCAAGGGAAGGGACCAGATTGCAAGCTCTGCAGCCAAGTACAAAACAGGGGATATGATGAAAACACTGAATATAAGCCTAAGGGAAGGGACCAGATTGCAAGCTCTGCAGACAAGTACAAGACAGAGGATATGATGAAAACCCTGAATATAAGCCCAAGGGAAGGGACCAGATTGCAAGCTCTGCAGCCAAGTACAAAACAGGGGATATGATGAAAACACTGAATATAAGCCCAAGGGAAGGGACCAGATTGCAAGCTCTGCAGCCAAGTACAAAACAGGGGATATGATGAAAACACTGAATATAAGCCCAAGGGAAGGGACCAGATTGCAAGCTCTGCAGACAAGTACAAGACAGAGGATATGATGAAAACCCTGAATATAAGCCCAAGGGAAGGGACCAGATTGCAAGCTCTGCACCAGGGAACAGGTTAAAAGCACCAAGAGAAGGAATCTTATGCCGTTTATGCAGAGAAGTATGAAGCGGGGAATAGACAGAATGCGCTGCAGATTTTATGTAAGCTCTGAAGAAGAGTATAAAGCTGGGAAAAGGTGAAATGCGCTGCAGATTTTGATGGAGAGCTCTGCAGACAACAACAAGGCAAGAGGGGGGGGGGGGGAATAATCCAAATAAGGGGATGAATTTGATTGCAAGCTCTGCAGACAAGTAGAAGGCAGGGGATAGGTTGAAAGCACCGCACATAGACACAGAGGGAAGGGATCTGAGTGTAAGCTCTGCAGTAAGTAGACAGGTGCCACAGACAGGTGTAGTGACAGGACTGCAGGCATCGCACCCTACATCAGTGTATTCCAACCACGGTGCTTTCAGCTGTTGCAAGACTACAAGTCCCAGCATGCCCAGACAGCCTTCAGATATCGCAACAACCCGCTGGGACTTGTAGTTAATCTACACCTTGTAGTGCTGATAAAACATCAGATGTCGCAGTTGCAGTCAGTGCAGGGAACAGCATACAGCAGTGTTTCCCAACCAGTGTACCTCCAGCTGTTGCAAAACTACAACTCACAGCATGCCTGGACAGCCCTGCATCAATATTTCCCCAACAAGGGTGCCTCCAGCTGTTGCAAACCTACAACTCCCAGCATGCCTGTACAACCCTACATCAGCATTTCCCAACCAGTGTACCTCCAGTTGTTGCACAACTGCAACTCCCAGCATGCCCAGACAGCCCTACATCAGTTTTTTCCAGCCAGGGTGCCTCCAGCTGTTGAAAAACTACAAACTCCCAGAATGCCTAGATAGCCCTACAATGTTTCCTAACCAGGGTGTCTCCAGCTGTTGCAAAACTACAACTCCCAGCATGCTCAGACAACCCTACAGTGTTTCCCCAACTAGTGTACCTCCTGTTCTTGAAAAACTACAACTCCCAGCATGCCCTTCATCAAAGTTTCCCAACCAGGGTGCCTCCAGTTGTTGCAAAAATACAACTCCCAGCATGCTCAGACAACCCAACAGTGTTTCCCAACCAGTGTACCCCCAGCTGTTGCAAAACTACAACTCCCAGCATGCCTAGACAACCCTACATCAGTGTTTCCTAACCAGTGTGCCTCCAGCTGTTGCAAAAATACAACTCCCAGCATGCCCGGACAACCCTACAGTGTTTCCCAACCAGTGTACCCCCAGCTGTTGCAAAACTACAACTCCCAGCATGCCCGGACAACCCTACATCAGTGTTTCCTAACCAGGGTGCCTCCAGCTGTTGCAAAACTACAATTCCCAGCATGCCCGGACAGCCTTTGGCTGTCCGGGCATGCTGGGAGTTGTAGTTTTGCAACAGCTGGAGGAACCCTGGTTAGGAAACACTAAATGAATATGTATATTTATTCATTCAGACAAGAGCCCTGGATGCGGTCAGATCTCCAGTAATGACCGGGAATACCTCACAATGATGACTGCTCCGCTATTAGAGTGTCAGCTCTGCGGACCAGTGTCACCGGGGGAGGATACACTTGTCGCGGGAGGTCACCGGAGGTCATGGAAGATACTGGAAGAATAAGAGGCTCCTACCTGGGGGCTCTGCTGCCAGGAAATGGTTGTATTTAAGGGGGTGTCCTCCGCCGGGTCTGGGGAGGGCAGCTCACACACACCGGGATCCCCAGTAATCAGGCCGCTCAGGCGCGGTGTCCCCGGTATATATAGAGAGGCAGGGCTCCGGCAGCTGACAAGTGTATATCCCGTGAGGAGGAGCTGCGCACCGGCCTCCTCTCCCGACACCTCGGCCTTCCGTTGACGCAGTTCATTAATATGCAGCAGTGTACGGGGAGAGTGGGCGGGGCGGAGGCAACTGTGAGCTCGGATTGGTCACCCGGTGAGCTCCGTGGGCGGGGCTGCAGCTGGTGCACAGCGTTGATAATAAAAGCAGCTGTCTATTGAGAAAGGGGCGGGGCTGGAGCTGTGCTGAACGATGATTGGCTACCGGTGAGCCGGCGGGGCGGGGTTACAGCCGGTGCATAACGTGACGTAGTAATGATTGTTGCCAGGACTCGGGCAGAGGGGGATCCCGGAATAATGATGGCGATGAGAGGGAGAGGGTTGAGGGGGCTGAGGTGGTCACAGCTCGTAACCTTATAGTGTGAGGAGAAATCTTCTCAGTCAGGGCTCAGTATCCTTCACTATGAATTATTAGCGCCAAATACTGACGTCTGTATAAACCTGAGGGGGGGGGGGGGAATGTCATGAGGTAAAAAATCCCTCAAAAGACGAATTACATGTGAGGAAAATGGAGGATGATGGGTTTTATGTTCAGGGTGAGGGATGTCTGAAGATAAATACGACTGAACGGCGGTCACTTATTACTACTGTACCTACCGTCTGCTGCCAGAGGCGAAATAAAGAAACACACCTATATGTATATAATATATATATATATATATATATATATATATAGTAGTTAGGAGTAGCCGTATTAGTCCAGTGATGCAAAATCATGGGTAGTTGCAGTATCTTGTAATAACCTTTTTTATTGGACTAACAAGATTTTGTAGAGACAAACTTTCGGGATTCCTCCCTTTATCAAGTTCAAAGCAAATCTAAGCTCACAAGTAGAAGACACAGGTTACATCTCACACACATACAGGGGTTAAAGGAAAACTGTCGCATATTTTCTTCCGCACTATCCACAGGTATTGGTGGATAGTGCGGGAGACGCTGATTAAAACGAGCCCTACCTTGGTCTGATCCGTGCCGCCGTTCGCCCGCAATTGTAGTTTTAATCGCTGTGTATATCCTGCTGTAACTGGCAAAGGCGGGGCTTCTGCGGGCTAACGGACACTGACGTCAGTGCCGCTCATGAATATTCATCCCTCTCTTCGCCGCTCCTAACCAGAGGGAGGGATGAATATTCATGAGCGGCGCTGACGTCAGTGTCCGTTAGCCCGCAGAAGCCCCGCCTTTGCCAGTTACAGCAGGATATACACAGAGATTAAAACTACAATTGCAGGCGAACGGCGGCGCGGATCAGACCAAGGTAGGGCTCGTTTTAATCAGCGTCTCCCGCACAATCCACCAATACCTGTGGATAGTGCGGAAGAAAATATGTGACAGTTTTCCTTTAAGACAATAGATGTGGAGAATTCACACTAAGATGGGCCATAAATTGTCCTGTTATGGGAACATAGACTAAATAGATAAGAATGATAAGAATTTATCTATGATAAGGACTATAGATAAGAATATACTACTATAGATAAGAGTATACTACTATAGATAAGAATTTACTACTAATATATATATATATATATATATAGTAGTTAGTAGTAGCCGTATTAGTCCAGTGATGCAAAAAGCAAAATCATATGTAGTTGCAGTATCTTGTAATAACCTTTTTTATTGGACTAACAAGATTTTGTAGAGACAAACTTTCGGGATTCCTCCCTTTATCAAGTCATAAGCATTTCTGAGCTCACAAGGGGAAAACACACGTTCTATCTCACAAAATATGCAGGGGTTAAAACAACATATGTGGAGAATGGACATTAAGTTGGGCCATAAATTGTATAGCTTTAGGATGATAGATACAGATACGGATGGGGGGGGGGGGCTGGAGAGCAGAGGTGAGAATGGTGAATACGCTGGACAGAGGAGAAAGGACAATTTTACTACAGATCCATAGACTGAAGATAAGACTTAGGCTGCATTCACATCACGATTTCTCCATCCGACCTGAGTACACTATTTTTATAACTTAAAATCGTATGAAATCGTATATAAAGTCGGATCCATTGACCTCCATTAAAAAATCGGATCCATTACACACATCCGATTTGATCCGCATCCGATTTCACTCGATTTTTGTTCAGGTCTGAAATCGTGGTCAACCCCTGATCAAATCCGATTTTTTTATGGAGGTCAATGGATCCGACTTTATATACGATTTTAAATGACAAAAAACGTGTACTCAGGTCGGATGGAGAAATCGTGATGTGAATGCAGCCTTAGACAGGGGAGGGGGAGCAGAGGTGTAATGGTGTTAGAGCAGGGAGAGGGAAGACAGTTTAGCAAAAGTTATAGGAATTTTTGATAATGGGATAAGAAGCTTAAATCCACATTAAGTCCTCTGTTCTTGGAGTCATAAAAAACTATCATTTTGGCTTCAAATGTCTTTCTTTCCTGGGTGTTCTTGAAGTTTCCTTTCAGGATCTTGATTTTGAGGTCCTGTAGGGAGTGACCTGTTTGGGTGAAATGGTGTCCAACTGGGGTGCAATAGTCCTTTTCTCTATGGTTGTTGATGGACGATCTGTGGAGGTTCATCCTTTTATTGAGTGGCTGACTGGTCTCACCAATGTAACATCCCAGGTCACACTTGATGCATTGTATCATGTAGACTACATTCTCTGTGGTGCAGGAGTATTGTCCCTTGATGTTGTATGTCTTGTTGTCCCTTGATGTTGTATGTCTTAAATTGTGTAGATAGCTGGATCGGCCTGTGGGTTTTCTGTATACAGATGTCTGTATTGTGTCCTTGTTTATAGTTACAGTGGTGTCCAGAAAGTTTACACTTTCTGTAGAGAAGTCAATTTTGAGTTTGATGGATGGATTAAATGTGTTGAAGACATCATGAAATTGTTTGAGTTTATCCCCTCCTTCAGTCCAAACAATGAAAATATCATCAATGTATCTGTAGTATCTGTAGGGTTTGTGAATTTGGGTATTCAGGAATCACTCTTCAAGGTCAGCCATGAACAGATTGGCATATTGTGGTGCCATCCTGGTCCCCATAGCAGTTCCCATCATCTGTAGGTATATTTCACTGTTGAAGCTGAAGTAGTTGTGTGTGAGAATTAATTCTATAAGTTTGGTGATGATCTGAGGGCTGTATTTTTGGTTGTGGGTCTGGGAGGAGAGGAACAGTGAGCAGGCCTCAATTCCATCTCTGTGTGGGATGTTACTATATAGAGATTCAATAAAAGGATGAACCTCCACAGATCGTCCATCAACAACCATAGAGAAAAGGACTATTGCACCCCAGTTGGACACCATTTCACCCAAACAGGTCACTCCCTACAGGACCTCAAAATCAAGATCCTGAAAGGAAACTTCAAGAACACCCAGGAAAGAAAGACATTTGAAGCCAAAATGATAGTTTTTTATGACTCCAAGAACAGAGGACTTAATGTGGATTTAAGCTTCTTATCCCATTATCAAAAGTTCCTATAACCTTTGCTAAACTGTCTCCCCTCTCCCTGCTCTAACACCATTACACCCCTGCTACCCCTCCCCTGTCTAAGTCTTATCTTCAGTCTATGGTTCTGTAGTAAAATTGTCCTTTCTACTCTGTCCAGCATAACCACCATTCTCACCTCTGCTCTCCAGCCCCCCCCCCCCCCCTCTCATCCTTATCTGCAGTCTATCGTCTTATAGCTATACAATTTATGGCCCAACTTAATGTCCATTCTCCACATATGTTGTTTTAACCCCTGCATATTTTGTGAGATAGAACGTGTGTTTTCCCCTTGTGAGCTCAGAAATGCTTATGACTTGATAAAGGGAGGAATCCCGAAAGCTTGTCTCTACAAAATCTTGTTAGACCAATAAAAAAGGTATTACAAGATACTGCAACTACAGATGATTTAGCTTTTTACAAATATATATATATATATATATATATATATATATATATATATAGGGGAATATGCAAAGCAGCTCTTACACCACCTTATTCAGGTAGTGTTCCCTGGTATCAGCATAGCTCCTGTTAAGGAATATGAAAAGCTAATCGGGATTTATGCCAAGCCAGAATTCCCCTACCCAGAATGCCCGCAGAGTGCAAAATGGCCTTATGAAGCTCCGTCATACCAGGAGTGGTAATCTCTCCCTGAGATAAATACTCATCCCCTTTATATATATATATATATATATATATATATAAATATAATGCTATCATATAGAAAATAATATATATGTATAAATATATATATATATATATATATATATATATACTGTTACGCCTAGCGCTCCGGGTCCCCGCTCCTCCCCGGAGCGCTCACGGCGTCTTTCTCCCTGCAGCGCCCCGGTCAGTCCCGCTGACCGGGAGCGCTGCACTGTCATGGCCGTCGGGGATGCGATTCGCACAGCGGGACGCGCCCGCTCGCGAATCGCATCCCAGGTCACTTACCCGTCCCGGTCCCCTGCTGTCTTGTGCTGGCGCGCGCGGCTCCGCTCTCTAGGGCGCGCGCGCGCCAGCTCTCTGAGACTTAAAGGGCCAGTGCACCAATGATTGGTGCCTGGCCCAATTAGCTTAATTGGCTTCCATCTGCTCCCTGGCTATATCTGATCTCCTCCCTTGCACTCCCTTGCCGGATCTTGTTGCCTTGTGCCAGTGAAAGCGTTTAGTGTGTCCAAAGCCTGTGTACCTGAACTTCTGCTATCCATCCTGACTACGAACCTTGCCGCCTGCCCCCGACCTTCTGCTACGTCTGATCTTGCCTCTGCCTAGTCCTTCTGTCCCACGCCTTCTCAGCAGTCAGCGAGGTTGAGCCGTTGCTAGGGGATACGACCTGGTTGCTACTGCCGCAGCAAGACCATCCCGCTTTGCGGCGGGCTCTGGTGAAAACCAGTAGCCTCTTAGAACCGGTCCACTAGCACGGTCCACGCCAGTCCCTCGCTGACACAGCGGATCCACAACCCGTAAGCCGTATCGTGACAGTAGATCCGGCCATGGATCCCGCTGAGGTGCCGCTGCCAAGTCTCGCTGACCTTACCACGGTGGTCGCTCAGCAATCGCAGCAAATTGCCCAACAAGGACAGCAGCTGTCGCAGTTGACCGCCACGTTACAGCAACTTCTGCCTCTGCTACAGCAGCAACCATCTCCTCCGCCAGCTCCTGCACCTCCTCCGCAGCGAGTGGCCGCTCCTAGCCTCCGCTTGTCCCTGCCGGACAAATTTGATGGGGACTCTAAACTCTGCCGTGGATTTTTGTCTCAGTGTCTAAGGTGGCGTTTGTAGTAAGCCTTCTTTCAGGAAAGGCCTTGTCTTGGGCCACACCGCTCTGGGACCGCAATGATCCTGCCACAGCCACAGTCCAGGCCTTCTTCGCTGAAGTCCGGAGTGTCTTCGAGGAGCCTGCCCGAGCTTCTTCTGCCGAGACTGCCCTGTTGAACCTGGTCCAGGGTAATTCTTCAGTGGGCGAGTACGCCATCCAATTTCGTACTCTTGCTTCCGAGTTATCATGGAATAACGAGGCTCTCTGCGCGACCTTTAAAAAAGGCCTATCCAGTCGCATCAAGGATGTGCTGGCCGCACGAGAGATTCCTGCCAACCTCCAAGAACTCATCCATTTGGCTACCCGCATTGACATGCGTTTTTCTGAGCGACACCAAGAGCTCCGCCAGGAAAAAGACTTAGATCTCTGGGCACCTCTCCCACAGCATCCTTTGCAGTCTACGCCTGGGCCTCCCGCCGAGGAGGCCATGCAAGTGGATCGGTCTCGCCTGACCCAGGAAGAGAGGAATCGCCGTAGGGAAGAAAATCTCTGTCTTTACTGTGCCAGTACCGAGCATTTCTTGGTGGATTGCCCTATCCGTCCTCCACGTCTGGGAAACGCACGCACGCACCCAGCTCACGTGGGTGTGGCGTCTCTTGGTTCCAAGTCTGCTTCTCCACGTCTCACGGTGCCCGTGCGGATTTCTCCTTCAGCCAACTCCTCCCTCTCAGCCGTGGCCTGCTTGGACTCCGGTGCCTCTGGAAATTTTATTTTGGAGTCGTTTGTTAATAAATTCTGCATCCCGGTGACCCGTCTCGTCAAGCCGCTCTACATTTCCGCGGTCAATGGAGTCAGACTGGATTGCACCGTGCGTTACCGCACAGAACCCCTCCTGATGTGTATTGGACCCCACCACGAAAGGATTGAGCTCTTCGTTCTCCCCAACTGTACCTCTGAGGTCCTCCTCGGTCTGCCGTGGCTCCGGCTTCATTCTCCCACCCTTGATTGGACCACCGGGGAGATCAAGAACTGGGACTCTGCCTGCCTTAGGAAGTGCCTCTCCCCCCCTCCCAGTCCCGTCAGGCAAGCCTCTGTGCCCCCTCATGGCTCCCGTCCTTGTGTCACCCTGCCCCGTGCCAAGCTTCTCCCTCTGCCCTCCCTCCCCATTCCAACTCCTGCTGCACTGCCTGCCGTTGAGGAAACCCTCCATTCTTTCCCGGTGTCCTCATCCCAGGGGAGGCAGTTACCGGACAAAAAAAAAGGGGAGACCTAAAGGGGGGGGGTACTGTTACGCCTAGCGCTCCGGGTCCCCGCTCCTCCCCGGAGCGCTCACGGCGTCTTTCTCCCTGCAGCGCCCCGGTCAGTCCCGCTGACCGGGAGCGCTGCACTGTCATGGCCGTCGGGGATGCGATTCGCACAGCGGGACGCGCCCGCTCGCGAATCGCATCCCAGGTCACTTACCCGTCCCGGTCCCCTGCTGTCTTGTGCTGGCGCGCGCGGCTCCGCTCTCTAGGGCGCGCGCGCGCCAGCTCTCTGAGACTTAAAGGGCCAGTGCACCAATGATTGGTGCCTGGCCCAATTAGCTTAATTGGCTTCCATCTGCTCCCTGGCTATATCTGATCTCCTCCCTTGCACTCCCTTGCCGGATCTTGTTGCCTTGTGCCAGTGAAAGCGTTTAGTGTGTCCAAAGCCTGTGTACCTGAACTTCTGCTATCCATCCTGACTACGAAACTTGCCGCCTGCCCCCGACCTTCTGCTACGTCTGATCTTGCCTCTGCCTAGTCCTTCTGTCCCACGCCTTCTCAGCAGTCAGCGAGGTTGAGCCGTTGCTAGGGGATACGACCTGGTTGCTACTGCCGCAGCAAGACCATCCCGCTTTGCGGCGGGCTCTGGTGAAAACCAGTAGCCTCTTAGAACCGGTCCACTAGCACGGTCCACGCCAGTCCCTCGCTGACACAGCGGATCCACAACCCGTAAGCCGTATCGTGACATATACATACACACACACACACACATATATATATATATACACACACACTCTGTGTGTGTGTGTGTGTGTGTGTGTATATATATATATATATATATATATATATATATATATATGTACATATATATATTACCAGTACCACTTTTGCATAGGTTTTTTTTTTCTTCTGGGAGGTGATGGGACCAAAAATTAACAATCTTTTTTTTTTTTGCACTAACGCCATTGACCGATCAGAAATGTGATAATTTAATAGTTCTGATACTTCCACACGCAGCGATAACAAATATGTTTAGTTTTTTCTATTGGTAAAAGGGGGTGATTAGAACTTTTATTAGGGGATATTTTTTAATATTGTAGATAAAATAATATGCCTTACACTGATCTATTAGGTAAGCGCTGTATTGATGCAGCCTGAGAAGTACACAATATGAGCGATCTGTTGGTATCAGCACTCTAAATATGAGCGATCTGTTGGTATCAGCACTCTATAAATATGAGCACTCTGTTGGTATCAGCACTCTATCAATATGAGCGATCTGTTGGTATCAGCACTCTATAAATATGAGCACTCTGTTGGTATCAGCACTCTATCAATATGAGCGATCTGTTGGTATCAGCACTCTATTAATATGAGCGATCTGTTGGTATCAGCACTATCAATATGAGTGATCTGTTGGTATCAGCACTCTATCAATATGAGCGATCTGTTAGTATCAGCACTCTATAAATATGAGCATTCTGTTGGTATCAGCACTCTATCAATATGAGCGATCTGTTGGTATCCGCACTCTATTAATATGAGCGATCTGTTGGTATCAGCACTCTGTCAACATGAGCGATTTGTTGGTATCAGCACTCTTATCAATATGAGCGATCTGTTGGTATCAGCACTCTATCAATATGAGCGAACTGTTGGTATCAGCACTCTATTAGTATGAGCGCTCTGTTCATATGAGCACTCTGTTGGTATCAGCACTCGATCAATATGAGCGATCTGTTGGTTTCAGCACTCTTATTAATATGATTACTCTGTTGATGTGTGTGTGTGTGTGTATATATATATATATATATATATATATGTACATATATATATATTACCAGTACCACTTTTGCATAGGTTTTTTTTTTCTTCTGGGAGGTGATGGGACCAAAAATTAACAATCTTTGCCATTTGGATTTTTTTTTTTTTGCACTAACGCCATTGACCGATCAGAAATGTGATAATTTAATAGTTCTGATACTTCCACACGCAGCGATACCAAATATGTTTAGTTTTTTCTATTGGTAAAAGGGGGTGATTAGAACTTTTATTAGGGGATATTTTTTAATATTGTAAATAAAATAATATGCCTTACACTGATCTATTAGGTAAGCGCTTGTCACGATGCCGGCTGGCAGGTAGTGGATCCTCTGTGCCAGAGAGGGATTGGCGTGGACCGTGCTAGAGGATCGGTTCTAAGTCACTACTGGTTTTCACCAGAGCCCGCCGCAAAGCGGGATGGTCTTGCTGCGGCGGTAGTGACCAGGTCGTATCCCCTAGCAACGGCTCAACCTCTCTGGCTGCTGAAGATAGGCGCGGTACAAGGGAGTAGACAGAAGCAAGGTCGGACGTAGCAGAAGGTCGGGGCAGGCAGCAAGGATCGTAGTCAGGGGCAACGGCAGAAGGTCTGGAATCACAGGCAAGGAACACACAAGGAACGCTTTCACTGGCACTAGGGCAACAAGATCCGGCGAGGGAGTGAAGGGGAAGTGAGGTGATATAGGGAAGTGCACAGGTGTAAACACTAATTGGAACCACTGCACCAATCAGCGGTGCAGTGGCCCTTTAAATCGCAAAGACCCGGCGCGCGCGCGCCCTAGGGAGCGGGGCCGCGCGCGCCGGGACAGAACTGACGGGGAGCGAGTAAGGTACGGGAGCCGGGGTGCGCATCGCGAGCGGGCGCTACCCGCATCGCGAATCGCATCCCGGCCGGAGGTGGTAACGCAGCGCCCCGGGTCCGTGGAACCGACCGGGGCGCTGCAGTGAGGGAAGTGTAGCGAGCGCTCCGGGGAGGAGCGGGGACCCGGAGCGCTCGGCGTAACAGTACCCCCCCCCCTTGGGTCTCCCCCTCTTCTTGGGGCCTGAGAACCTGAGGATCAGACTTTTGTCCAGGATATTGTCCTCAGGTTCCCAGGACCTCTCTTCTGGACCACAACCCTCCCAATCCACTAAAAAAAAAGTTCTTCCCCTGACCTTTTTAGAGGCCAAAATCTCTTTGACAGAGAAGATGTCCGAGGAGCCGGAAACAGGAGTGGGAGGAACAGATTTAGGAGAAAAACGGTTGAGGATGAGAGGTTTAAGAAGAGAGACGTGAAAGGCATTAGGGATACGAAGAGAAGGAGGAAGAAGGAGTTTGTAAGAGACAGGATTAATTTGACACAAAACTTTAAAAGGACCAAGATAGCGTGGTCCCAACTTATAGCTCGGGACACGGAAACGGACATATTTAGCGGAGAGCCATACCTTGTCTCCAGGGGAAAAAATGGGAGGAGCTCTTCTTTTCTTATCTGCGAATCTCTTCATGCGAGAAGAAGCCTGTAAGAGAGAATTTTGGGTCTCTTTCCATATGGTGGAAAGATCACGAGAAATTTCATCCACAGCGGGCAGACCAGAGGGCAAGGGGGTAGGGAGGGGGGGAAGAGGGTGACGGCCGTACACCACGAAAAACGGAGATTTGGAGGAAGATTCAGAGATTCTGAAATTATACGAGAATTCGGCCCAAGGTAGAAGATCTGCCCAGTCATCCTGGCGGGAGGAAACAAAATGTCGTAAATAGTCACCCAAGATCTGGTTAATTCTCTCTACTTGTCCATTGGATTGAGGATGGTATGCAGAAGAAAAATTTAATTTAATCTTGAGTTGTTTACAGAGAGCCCTCCAGAATTTAGACACAAATTGGACGCCTCTATCCGAGACGATCTGTGTAGGCAACCCGTGAAGACGAAAAATGTGTACAAAAAATTGTTTAGCCAACTGAGGCGCTGAAGGAAGACCAGGAAGAGGGATGAAATGTGCCATTTTGGAGAATCGATCAACGACCACCCAAATAACAGTGTTGCCATGGGATGGGGGTAAGTCAGTAATAAAATCCATACCAATCAGAGACCAAGGTTGTTCGGGGACAGGTAGAGGATGAAGAAAACCAGCGGGCTTCTGGCGAGGAGTCTTATCCCGGGCACAGATAGTGCAGGCTCGCACAAAGTCCACCACATCAGTCTCTAGAGTCGGCCACCAATAGAAGCGAGAGATGAGTTGCACAGATTTCTTGATGCCCGCATGACCTGCGAGATGGGAGGAGTGACCCCATTTGAGGATCCCAAGGCGTTGGCGTGGAGAAACAAAGGTCTTTCCTGGAGGAGTTTGCCTGATGGAGGCTGGAGAAGTGGAAATCAGGCAGTCAGGAGGAATGATGTGTTGAGGAGAGAGTTCAATTTCAGAGGCATCTGAGGAACGAGAGAGAGCATCGGCCCTAATGTTTTTATCAGCAGGCCGAAAGTGAATTTCAAAATTAAATCGGGCAAAGAACAGAGACCACCTGGCCTGACGAGGATTCAGCCGTTGGGCAGACTGGAGGTAGGAGAGGTTCTTGTGATCGGTGTAAATAATAACTGGAAATCTTGATCCCTCCAGCAGATGCCTCCATTCCTCAAGTGCTAATTTAATGGCTAGAAGCTCTCGATCCCCGATGGAGTAGTTCCTCTCCGCCGGAGAGAAGGTCCTGGAAAAAAAACCACAAGTAACAGCATGCCCGGAAGAGTTTTTTTGTAGAAGGACAGCTCCAGCTCCCACTGAGGAGGCATCAACCTCCAATAGGAAGGGTTTAGATGGGTCAGGTCTGGAGAGCACGGGAGCCGAAGAAAAGGCAGACTTGAGTCGTTTAAAGGCGTCTTCCGCTTGAGGAGGCCAAGACTTGGGATCGGCATTTTTTTTTGTTAAAGCCACAATAGGAGCCACAATGGTAGAAAAATGTGGAATAAATTGCCTGTAATAATTGGCGAACCCCAAAAAACGTTGGATGGCACGGAGTCCGGAGGGGCGTGGCCAATCTAAGACGGCAGAGAGTTTATCTGGGTCCATTTGTAGTCCCTGGCCAGAGACCAAGTATCCTAGAAAAGGAAGAGATTGGCATTCAAACAGACATTTCTCTATTTTGGCATAGAGTTGATTATCACGAAGTCTCTGAAGAACCATACGGACATGCTGGCGGTGTTCTTCAAGATTGGCAGAAAAAATCAGGATATCGTCCAGATATACAACAACACAGGAGTATAGTAGATCACGAAAAATTTCATTAACAAAGTCTTGGAAGACGGCAGGGGCGTTGCATAGACCAAAGGGCATGACCAGATACTCAAAGTGTCCATCTCTGGTGTTAAATGCCGTTTTCCATTCATCCCCCTCTCTGATGCGGATGAGATTATAAGCACCTCTTAAGTCCAGTTTGGTAAAAATATGGGCACCTTGGAGACGATCAAAGAGTTCAGAGATGAGGGGTAGGGGGTAGCGGTTCTTAACCGTGATTTTATTAAGACCGCGGTAGTCAATGCAAGGACGTAGAGAGCCATCTTTTTTGGACACAAAGAAAAATCCGGCTCCGGCAGGAGAGGAGGATTTACGGATAAAGCCCTTTTTTAAATTTTCTTGGACGTATTCAGACATGGCAAGAGTCTCTGGGACGGACAGAGGATAGATTCTGCCCCGGGGTGGAGTAGTGCCCGGGAGGAGGTCAATGGGACAATCATAAGGCCTGTGAGGAGGTAGAGTCTCAGCTTGTTTTTTGCAAAAAACGTCCGCAAAGTCCATATAGGCCTTAGGGAGACCGGTTACATGAGGAAGCACAGGGACACGGCAAGGTTTACTGGGAACCGGTTTTAAGCAGTCCTTGGAACAAGAGGGCCCCCAACTCTTGATCTCCCCAGTGGACCAATCCAGGATTGGGGAATGGAGTTGAAGCCAGGGAAGTCCAAGAAGGATTTCAGAAGTGCAATTGGGGAGGACCAACAGTTCAATCCTCTCGTGATGAGATCCGATGCACATTAGAAGGGGCTCCGTGCGGAAACGTATAGTACAGTCCAATCTTTCATTGTTTACACAATTGATGTAGAGGGGTCTGGCGAGACTGGTCACCGGGATGTTGAACCTGTTGACGAGAGAGGCTAAGATGAAATTTCCTGCAGATCCAGAGTCCAAGAAGGCCACAGCAGAGAAGGAGAAGGCAGAGGCAGACATCCGCACAGGCACAGTAAGACGTGGAGAAGCAGAGTAGACATCAAGGACTGTCTCACCTTTGTGCGGAGTCAGCGGACGTCTTTCCAGGCGGGGAGGACGGATAGGACAATCCTTCAGGAAGTGTTCGGTACTAGCACAGTACAGGCAGAGATTCTCCATGCGGCGTCGTGTCCTCTCTTGGGGTGTCAGGCGAGACCGGTCGACCTGCATAGCCTCCACGGCGGGAGGCACAGGAACAGATTGCAGGGGACCAGAGGAGAGAGGAGCCGGGGAGAAGAAACGCCTCGTGCGAACAGAGTCCATATCCTGGCGGAGCTCCTGACGCCATTCGGAAAAACGCATGTCAATGCGAGTGGCAAGATGGATGAGTTCATGTAGGTTAGCAGGGATTTCTCGTGCGGCCAGAACATCTTTAATGTTGCTGGATAGGCCTTTTTTAAAGGTCGCGCAGAGTGCCTCATTATTCCAGGATAATTCTGAAGCAAGGGTACGGAACTGTACGGCATACTCGCCAACGGAAGAATTACCCTGGACCAGGTTCAACAGGGCAGTCTCAGCAGAAGAGGCTCGGGCAGGTTCCTCAAAGACACTTCGAATTTCCGAGAGGAAGGAGTGTACAGAGGCAGTGACGGGGTCATTGCGGTCCCAGAGCGGTGTGGCCCAAGCCAGGGCTTTTCCAGACAGCAGGCTGACTACGAAAGCCACCTTAGACCTTTCAGTGGGGAACTGGTCCGACATCATCTCCAAGTGTAATGAACATTGGGAAAGAAAGCCACGGCAAAACTTAGAGTCCCCATCAAATTTATCCGGCAAGGATAGTCGTATTCCAGAAGCGGCCACTCGCTGCGGAGGAGGTACAGGAGCTGGCGGAGGAGATGATTGCTGGAGCTGTGGTAGTAACTGTTGTAGCATAACAGTCAGTTGAGACAGCTGTTGGCCTTGTTGCGCAATCTGTTGTGACTGCTGGGCGACCACCGTGGTGAGGTCAGCGACAACTGGCAGAGGAACTTCAGCGGGATCCATGGCCGGATCTACTGTCACGATGCCGGCTGGCAGGTAGTGGATCCTCTGTGCCAGAGAGGGATTGGCGTGGACCGTGCTAGAGGATCGGTTCTAAGTCACTACTGGTTTTCACCAGAGCCCGCCGCAAAGCGGGATGGTCTTGCTGCGGCGGTAGTGACCAGGTCGTATCCCCTAGCAACGGCTCAACCTCTCTGGCTGCTGAAGATAGGCGCGGTACAAGGGAGTAGACAGAAGCAAGGTCGGACGTAGCAGAAGGTCGGGGCAGGCAGCAAGGATCGTAGTCAGGGGCAACGGCAGAAGGTCTGGAATCACAGGCAAGGAACACACAAGGAACGCTTTCACTGGCACTAGGGCAACAAGATCCGGCGAGGGAGTGAAGGGGAAGTGAGGTGATATAGGGAAGTGCACAGGTGTAAACACTAATTGGAACCACTGCACCAATCAGCGGTGCAGTGGCCCTTTAAATCGCAAAGACCCGGCGCGCGCGCGCCCTAGGGAGCGGGGCCGCGCGCGCCGGGACAGAACTGACGGGGAGCGAGTAAGGTACGGGAGCCGGGGTGCGCATCGCGAGCGGGCGCTACCCGCATCGCGAATCGCATCCCGGCCGGAGGTGGTAACGCAGCGCCCCGGGTCCGTGGAACCGACCGGGGCGCTGCAGTGAGGGAAGTGTAGCGAGCGCTCCGGGGAGGAGCGGGGACCCGGAGCGCTCGGCGTAACAGCGCTGTATTGATGCAGCCTGAGAAGTACACAATATGAGCGATCTGTTGGTATCAGCACTCTAAATATGAGCGATCTGTTGGTATCAGCACTCTATAAATATGAGCACTCTGTTGGTATCAGCACTCTATCAATATGAGCGATCTGTTGGTATCAGCACTTTATAAATATGAGCACTCTGTTGGTATCAGCACTCTATCAATATGAGCGATCTGTTGGTATCAGCACTCTATTAATATGAGCGATCTGTTGGTATCAGCACTATCAATATGAGTGATCTGTTGGTATCAGCACTCTATTAATATGAGCAATCTGTTGGTATCAGCACTCTATCAATATGAGCGATCTGTTAGTATCAGCACTCTATAAATATGAGCATTCTGTTGGTATCAGCACTCTATCAATATGAGCGATCTGTTGGTATCCGCACTCTATTAATATGAGCGATCTGTTGGTATCAGCACTCTGTCAATATGAGCGATCTGTTGGTATCAGCACTCTTATCAATATGAGCGATCTGTTGGTATCAGCACTCTATCAATATGAGCGAACTGTTGGTATCAGCACTCTATTAGTATGAGCGCTCTGTTCATATGAGCACTCTGTTGGTATCAGCACTCGATCAATATGAGCAATCTGTTGGTTTCAGCACTCTTATTAATATGATTACTCTGTTGATTTTAGCACCCTATCAATATGAGCACTCTGTTGGTATCAGCTCTCTATCAATATGAGCGATCTGTTGGTTTCAGCACTCTATCAGTATGAACGATCAGCACTCTTATCAATATGAGCGATCTGTTGGCATCAGCACTCTTATCAATATGAGCACTCTGTTGATTTCAGCACTCTATCAATATGAAAGATCTGTTGGTATCAGCACTCTATCGGCATGAGCGATCTGTTGGTATCAGCACTCTATCAATATGAAAGATCTGCTGGTATCAGCATTCTATCAATATGAGCGATCTGTTGGTATCAGCACTCTATCGGCATGATTGATCTGTTGGTATCAGCACTCTATCAATATGAAAGATCTGTTGGTATCAGCACTCTATTAATATGAGTGCTCTGTTGGTATCAGCACTCTATAAATATGAGCGATCTGTTGGTATCAGCACTCTATCAATATAAGTGCTCTGTTGGTATCAGCACTCTATAAATATGAGCGATCTGTTGGTATCAGCACTCTATCAATATGAGCGATCTGTTGGTATCAGCACTCTATAAATATAAGTGCTCTGTTGGTATCAGCACTCTATAAATATGAGCGATCTGTTGGCATCAGCACTCTATAAATATGAGCACTCTGTTGGTATCAGCACTCTATCAATATAAGTGCTCTGTTGGTATCAGCACTCTATCAATATGAGCACTCTGTTGGTATCAGCACTCTATCAATATGAGCACTCTGTTGGTATCAGCACTATATCAATATGAGCACTCTGTTGGTATCAGCACTATATCAATATGAGCAATCTGTTGGTATCAACAATCTATCAATATGAGCACTCTGTTGGTATCCGCACTCTATCAATATGAGCGATCTGTTGGTATCAGCACTCTATTAATATGAGCGATCTGTTGGTATCAGCACTCTGTCAATATGAGCGATCTGTTGGTATCAGCACTCTTATCAATATGAGCGATCTATTGGTATCAGCACTCTATCAATATGAGTGCTCTGTTGGTATCAGCCCTCTATCAATATGAGCGATCTGTTGGTATCAGCACTCTATTAGTATGAGCGCTCTGTTCATATGAGCACTCTGTTGGTATCAGCACTCGATCAATATGAGCGATCTGTTGGTTTCAGCACTCTTATTAATATGAGCACTCTGTTGATTTTAGCACCCTATCAATATGAGCACTCTGTTGGTATCAGCACTCTATTGGTATGAGTGATCTGTTGGTATCAGCACTCCATCAATATGAGCACTCTGTTGGTATAGCCTTTACTATAAATGGAGGAGGCTTGGCATCAAAACCCCCGCCCCGGAAAACCAGCGATCTAAACATACTGTTTAGAACATCAGGTGCTGCACGTAGATGAACCTTTGGATAAGGGATAAGATGTCCAGGGGTGGAGTACCCTTTTAATGTCTTAAATTTTTCTCTTCAAAAAGACTGACTGACCGACTACCATTGTGGGTGACATTCAGTCATTTTGGTAATAAAAGTGACCAAAGTTGGAGGGCATCCATTTTAAGTTTCGCCATGTCCACCCTATTAAAATGTTTGTTTTTTATGTGTGAATGGGCCATAACAGCAGTCGTAGATGTAACTGTTTTTTATCTGAGATATACCGGATTAACCATAGGAAAATAGATCAAGAGGGGCGCTGCTACCCACACTGCACACTCAGTAAAGACTTCAACCACAGACGATGCACAGGACAATAAACGGGATATTTATTGAAAGTACAATTGGACAGCGCGTTTTGGCACACCCTAGTGCCTTCCTCAGGTCAACCAAGATCCCTGAAGGAGCGTCATGACGGGAGTGAGTGCCGCCATGGTCAGCAGTCATAGATGTAACTGTTTTATATCTGAGATGCTATGGTTTTCAGTCCAGCCAGAAAACTGCATACGGGGCAAAAATTAGCCGACCAGAGTCACTATCTCAGGTTATTATGCATGTTCATATGTAAACTCTGACACATCTGATGTCATAATATGATATATGTTACATTTCTTATGTTTATAAAATTCAATAAAAACATTGTGAAACTGACTCTTGTCAGCTTATTCAAAAGAATGAGATGCGGGACGGGTTTGGCTGTGATACGGGAGCACCGGGTTTCGACATCCCGCAGCTGGATCCAGTGACTGAAGAACAAAATGTGGTGTGAATGCACCCTTACTTTTTGCTCACTTTTTATTCAATATTACTGGGATGTGGTGTGACTCAAAATCAGCTATTTTGGACTTTGGTGTTTTTTAAGGACTAAGCCCATTTTGGCCTTAAAGGGGTTCTCCAGTGGAAAACTTTTTTTTTTTTAAATCAACTGATGCGAGATAGTTAAACAGATTTGTGAATTACTTCTATTACTACAGAGAAAATTATTTTCTTTTGGGATTTATTTTCGGTCTGTCCAATGTTCTTTGCTGACACCTCTGTCCATTTTAGGAACTGTCCAGAGCAGCATATGTTTGCTATGGGGATTTTCTCCTGCTCTAGACAGTTTCTGACAGGGGCAGAGGTGCCAGCAGAGAGCACTGTGGTCGTGACAGAAAAGAAATCCAAAAAGAAAATAATTTCCTCTGTAGTATACAGCCACTAATAAGTACTGGAAGGATTGACATTTTTTAATAGAAGTAATTTCCAATTCTGTTTAACTTTCTGGCATAAGTTGATTTAAAAAAAAAAAAGTTTTCCACCGGAGTAGCCCTTTAAAAACCAGGCCAATTTTATTTTGGTATTTTCCTCCTCGCCTTCTAAAAATCATAACTCTTTTATATTTTCATCCACAGACGAGTATGAGGGCTTGTTTTTTGCAACATCAATTTTACTTTGTAATGGCATCACTTATTTTACCATAAAATGTACGGCGCAACAAAAAAAAATATTATATGTGTGGGAAAATTGAAAAGAAAACCACAATCTAGCAAATTTTGGAAGGTTTTGTTTTCACGCTGTACACCTTATGGTAAAAATGACATGTTTTATTTATTCTGTGGGTCAATACGGTACCACTTTTGGTTATATTTTACTTTTTATTTTAAAAAAATTTGAATAAAATGTGACAAAAAAAGCAGCAATTCTGGACTTTTTTTTTTACGATTACGCCGTTCACCATACGGGATAATTGACAATATATTTTGATAGTTTGGACTTTTACACACGCGATGATACCAAATATGTTTATTAATTATTTGTTTTACGCTTTTTTGGAGGTAAAATGGGAAAAGGGGACGATTTACATTTTTATTAGGGGAGGAGATTTTTCTAATTTAGTAACTTTTCTTTTATGTTTTTTTAACTTTTTTTTAAACACTTTTTATGTCCCCATAGGGGACTATTTATAGCAATCATTTGATTGCTAATACTGTTCAGTGCTATGTATAGGGCATAGCACTGGTCAGTGTTGGTCGATCTCAGACCAGAGCAGAAGACCCCAGGAGACGACCAGAGGCAGGTGAGGTGACCTCCGGTCGCCATGCTGGACGATTGGATCCCTGTGGCAGCGCTGCTGGCGATCCGATCATGCATTTTAAATACCGCACTGTTGCAGATGCCGTGATCTGTATTGATCACGGCATCTGAGGGGTTAATGGCTGACATCTGTGCGATCGCTTATGTTCGCTGTAAGGGTCACGGCAGGTGGTGAATCCTCTGGGCCTGTGTGGATGATGGCGTGAGCCATGCCAGGGAACGGAGTCTAAGGTGCCGCTGGTTTTCACCAGAGTCTGCCGCAAAAGCAGGATGGTCTTGTTGCGGCAGGCGGCATCCAGGTCGCTATCCCTGGCACAAATCGTCTACACAGGTAGCTGGGATGATGCAAGGCACTGGAGGGATACAGCAACTCATGGTCGGGGTAGCAGTAGGTCAGGGCAGGCAGCACAGGAGCATAGTCTAGAAGAAGCAGGAGTTCAATAGGCAGGCAGCAGCGGAGCAGGAACAGGTCACGGAGCAAAGGGTCAGGAACACATAAACTGAAGTACAGGAATGCTTTCTCTAGGTCACAAGGGCAACAAAGATCCTGCCCCAGGCAGGGGGAGGTACACACACTTATAGGGAAGGAACAGGTGAAGACACTAATTAGGGCTTACTGGCCCTTTAAATCACAGAGCTCCGGCGCGCGCGCCCTAGAAGGCGCTGGGACTGAGAAAACGGAAGACCACGGAGGTGAGTAACAGACTGGAACTCGCATGCGGGCGTGTCCCGCGATGCAAATTCCAGCCACGCTAGCAGCAGGGACATGAGGAGAGCACTCACAGCCAGCGTGTCTGGCCAGAGTGCTGACATTACAGTACCCCACCCTTTGGTTTCCCCCTCTTCTTGGAGGGTTTCAGGAGTGGGTAAAGGGTCACTGAAAAGTCGTTATTGATAAATTCAGCACCAATGCATTTTTCCATCTAAAATAGACTAGAATGTGTCATGTTCTAAAAATCCTCTAAAGCAAAAGTCCCCAAAAAATATTGCACATATTTAGACTGCGACTTTCTGTGTGACAAATTTAGACAGGAAAAAACTGTCTAAATCCTTTGATAAATATCCCCCAATGATTTTGGCAAAACTGTCCCCAACATGTGATTTCACCAGATTTCCAGTCTAGTTGAGGAGAATGATGTTGAAGCAAAGGAAGACTAAGAAGAAGCTCTGAAGTACAATGTGGTAGCACATAGAACTCAATGTTTTCCTTATGCAAATCTACTTGCATGATGAGAGGTTCAGTGCGGTATAGCACCTTACAGTTCAGATTTTGTCCATTAACAGAGGAAATGTACAAGGGCTTGGCAATACGGATTCTGGACCAGGGATGCACCAATGAATTCGCCAGCAGAACCAGAGTCCAAAAATGCAGAAGCATTGAAAGACGTCTTGACAGGAGAAAAGACCTGAACTGGAATGGTCAAATGAGGAGAGGTAATATTCACATCTAGGGATGCCACTCTTACTTGTCCAAGATGCAAGCGTTCTCCCGGACGTTGAGGACGTATAGAAAAGTCTTTGAGAAAGTGCTCCTGACTGGCACAATATAGGCACAAATTCTCATTGCGTCGACGGGATCTTTCCTGATGCGTTAGGCGAAAGCGATTCACTTCCATAGCCTCTTTGGCAGGAGGAAAAGAAGATGGTAGAGGAGGACGTTGGAACACAGGAGCCAGTCGGGGTAATCGCCGTGTTCGGGCAGGTTCTCTTTCCAGATTAATTTCTTCCTGCATCTCAGCAAAACGCACATTAATACGGGTTGCTAAATGGATAAGATCGCTCAGGTTAGTCGGAGGCTCTCGAGCAGAAAGAGCATCCTTGATTCTACTGGAGAGTCCATTTTTAAAGGTGGCACACAAGGCTTCGTTGGTCCAAGCCAGTTCAGAAGCAAGTGTGCGGAACTGAACCGCGTAGTCACCAACGGAGGAGTTACCTACAAAGGGTCCGAAGAGCCGTCTCGGCAGAGCAGGCTCGTGCAGGTTCTTCAAAAACGTTGTGGAATTCTGCAAGGAAGGGCGGCGGGTTCGAGGAGACCGGATCTTTACGATCCCAGAGAGGTGTAGCCCAGGCCAGGGCCACTTTACCTGACAGTAGACTGACCACAAACCCCACTTTAGCATGCTCCGTCGGTAACTGATTCGCCATGAGTTCTAGATGAATAGAACACTGTGTCACAAAGCCTCTACACAGCTTGGGAACTCTGTCAAACTTTGAGGGCAAGGATAAGTGAAGCTTAGACCCAGAAGATACAGCTGACACAGGAGGAGGCTCAGGAACAGGTTGCTGCTGCAGTTTGCTGTTGTTGCTGCTGAGCTGCAAGAAGCTGTTGCACCATAGCAGAAAGTTGATTCAGCTGTTGTGCTTGACGAGCGAACTGCTGCGACTGTTGAGCCAAGACGGTGGAGAGATCCGAAGCATCTGGCAGAGGCACCCCAGCGGGATCCATGGTCGGATCTTACTGTAAGGGTCACGGCAGGTGGTGTGGATGATGACGTGAGCCGTGCCAGGGAGGAGTGGAGTCTAAAATGCCGTGGTTTTCACCAGAGCCTGCTGCAAAGCAGGATGGTCTCATTGTGGCAGGCGGCACCCAGGTCGCTACCCCTGGCACAACTCGTCGACACAGGTAGCTGGGATGATGCAAGACAGTAGGGATACAGCAACTCATGGTTGGGGTAGCAGTAGGTCAGGGCAGGCAGCACAGGAGCATAGTCTAGAATGAAGCATGAGGTCAATAGGCAGGCGACAGAGGAGCAGGAACAGGTCATGGAGCAAAGGGTCAGGAACACGGATAAACTGGATGCTTTCTCTAGGGCACAAGGGCAACAAAGATCCAGCCCCAGGCAGGGGGAGGTGCACACACTTATAGGGAAGGA
The DNA here is from genome assembly GCF_029499605.1 of Hyla sarda. Lineage (NCBI taxonomy): Eukaryota > Metazoa > Chordata > Amphibia > Anura > Hylidae > Hyla > Hyla sarda. The sequence goes on along the minus strand of NC_079193.1, from coordinate 374,677,918 downwards.
ACAGGTGAAGACACTAATTAGGGCATCCATTGGGGATGGGGATTATTCACATTTTAAAAAACATTTATTTACAGGGGAGTATTTATAGCAATCTAGTGATTACTATTGCTGTTTAGTGCTATACATTGCAACAAAAAGACGGGGCGCTTCCTTGTGTGATTCCTTCCAACAAATGGTAACAAAGACCCAGTGAGCCAAGAACCAACTCACCTGGAACGGTTGTGGTTATGCCAGCACAACATGTACAAAAACATGGAAAAAGGCTGCAGGTACTACAGGTACTTGAGATAGAAGCCGGCCCGGCTTCGAAACGCGTTGTACAATTTTATTATAAATAAAACATAATTTCTTTAGAAGTTGTGGGCAGCGCTCCATTATCCTCTGTGGTGTTGCATTTGTGGAGTCTGGAATCTTAGTTCTATACATTGGCATAGCACTGATTAGTGTTATCTGCATCCTGCCAGAAGGCAGACCATACAGTTTAATCCTAAAAGAGCAACATGGAGGCGGTAATGAGTCCTCTGTCAGCCATCATGACTTCTCATACCCCCGCAATCTCATTGAGGGTGGTCTCATAAGTTCCTCCAAGCCTCACAGATATCTTAGATGCTGTGATCAGTATTGACCTCAGGATCTAATGGGTTAATGGCAGACATTATTGTGATCACTGATGTTCATCATTATCCTTGAGGTCCCACCTGCTGATCGCACCCACCTTGTTCTGATCACAGTGTCGGGAAATGCGGGCATAGCGGACCCCCGAGACCTACATGTACGTCACTTTGGGCTAAGCACTAGGGCACAGCAATGTACATGTGTGTCATGCGTCCTCTATGTGTTAACAAGAAATATGTTTAAAGGGGTACTCGGCTGCTAAGGATCTAGGTGAACATCCAGAAATATTTTTCTGTGACACTCATGCCAGACCTTAAAGGAGTACTCCACTGCTCAGTGTTTGAAACAAACTGTTCCGAACGATGAAGCCGGCGCCGGGAGCTCGTGACATTATAGCCCCGACCCTCATGATGTCACACCCCGCTCCCTCAATGCAAGTCTCCCATAGACTTGCATTGAGGGGGCGGGGCTATGACGTCACGAGCTCCCCGCTCTGGCTACAGGGTTCGGAACAGTTTATTCCAAACGCTGGACAGAGGAGTACCCCTTTAAATTTGACAATTTGTTAGGATACAATCTACTGGATGTAGTGATGCTTTTATTTATTTCCCTTTGATGTTGCCCTCAGTGCTTTTAGACCCAAATTATATAGAATGGAGGGAATTAACTATTCTTAATGCTTTTTCATGAACATTTATGGTAAGGTTTGGCGCACAGCAGGTACACATCATTTACTATTACAGTGGTCCCTCAACATACGATGGTAATCCGTTCCAAATGGACCATCGTTTGTTGAAACCATCGTATGTTGAGGGATCCGTGCAATGTAAAGTATAGGACAGTGGTCTACAACCTGCGGATCTCCAGATGTTACAAAACTACAACGCCCATGCTGGGTGTTGTAGTTTTGCAACATCTGGAGGTCCGCAGGTTGTAGACCACTGTTAGAGAAAGTTGTACTCACCTGTCCCCGCCGCTCCCGACCGTCACCGCTTGTCACTGCTGCCCGGGATGTCGCCGTCCATCGCTGTCGCCGCGTCCCCGAGGTGTCCCCGACGCTCCGGCAAGGCCTCTGCTTCCCCGGCAACCACGCTCTCCGTCGCCAATATAGTAAATACCACAATAAAATAAAACTCACAATGCAGTCATCAACTCACAATGCACATAATTGCACCTAAAAAGCAAATGTAATTCTCTCCATCTGTAGAAAAATCTGTTTAACATGTTCTAAAAATGTTGGTCAACTTTGAGAGTAAGAAAACATTAATTTCTCGGACGTGTCTTAACATTTTCCTCAGGAGGTTAAACCTTATTTTTCTGACAACACAATAATTCTTACCTGTGTTAACTAATAAAATCATGAACAATTATCATTCTTAATTTAATTTTAAGAAAATGGATCTGACATGCTTTCACATGTTCCTTGGAGACAAAAATAAGTCAATAGGACAGAACACAAATTTTATTTACTTGTAAAGTTATTTTTAAAAACCATGGCGTCAAAATGATTGATCATTTACAATCTTTTAAACCTAATCCCTTGTGCATCCATGTCATGTATTCTATCCGTCTCCAAGGCCGATGGTGAGGTAGTGACTCTTGAGCACTTGCACTAAAGGTGCTCTATCTTTATTGAGTGGGTCTAAGATGGTGAAGTAGACATTGGGCCCATTGACCCCTGATGACGCTACAGTAATAGCCGCAATATGCAAGAAACAATCAGGCAGCCTGTATCTGTAAGCAGGGATGTTATGATTCGGCTAGCTGGATGTGGATCCTCTGTCAGCGAGGGATTGGCGTGGACCGTGTCGGTGCATCGGTTCTAGGTTGCTACTGGTTTTCACCAGAGCCCGCCGCAAAGCGGGATGGTCTTGCTGCGGCGGTAGCAACCAGGTCGTATCCACCTGCAACGGCTCAACCTCGCTGACTGCTGAGAAGGCGTGGGACAGAAGGACTAGGCAGAGGCAAGGTCAGACATAGCAGAAGGTCAGGGCAGGCGGCAAGGTTCATAGTCAATGACGATAGCAGGAGATCTGGAACACAGGCTATGGACAACACTAAACGCTTTCTCTGGCACAAGGCAACAAGATCCGGCAAGGAAGGGAAGGGGAAGTGAGGTTATATGGACAGGGAGCAGGTGGAAGCTAATCAGACTGATTGGGCCAAGCACCAATCACTGGTGCACTGGCCCTTTAAATCCTAGAGAGCTGGCGCGCGCCCTAGAGAGCGGAGCCGCGCGCGCCAGAACATGACAGCCGGCGACCGGGACGGGTAAGTGGCTTGGGATGCGATTCGCGAGCGAGCACGTCCCGCTATGCGAATCGCATCCCCATCGTGAATGTCAGTGCAGCGCTCCCGGTCAGCGGGTCCGACCGGGGCGCTGCAGAGAGCAGAACGCCGCGAGCGCTCCGGGGAGAAGCAGGGACGCGGAGCGCTTGGCGTAACAGTACCCCCCCCCCCCCTTAGGTCTCCCCCTCTTTTTGTCTCCTTGTCCCTTCAAATGAAAAGAGAACATAGGGGGCGCCTCTTGAGTTTCCTTCCGGAAAAAAAAGTCCTGGGTAGCTACATCAGCGGCAGGTAGTTCAGAAGGAATGGAAATGGGGAGGGGGGGGCAGAGGGTGAAGCATGTCACAGGGCAGAGTGTCACCAGGACGGCACGGACAGTCCTGATAGGCCTTGGGGAGACCAGGCACAGGAGGATACACTGAGGCCCGACAGACGGGACTGGGAGCAGACGTGAGGCATTGCTTGCAGCAAACAGGACCCCAATTCTTGATCTCCCCGGTGATCCAGTCGAGGGTGGGAGAATGATGCTGGAGCCATGGCAGACCGAGGAGGACTTCCGAGGTGCAGTTGGGCAGGACGAAAAATTAAATTTTCTCGTGATGCAGTCCAATGCTCATAAGCAAGGGCTCTGTGCGGTAACGCACAGTGCAGTCCAACTTCACTCCGTTGACCGAAGAAATGTACAGCGGCTTGACAAGACGGGTCAGCGGAATGCAGAACCTATTAACCAAAGAGGCCAGAATAAATTTTCCAGAAGAACCAGAGTCCAAGAAGGCCACGGCTGAGAAGAAGGAGTTGGCAGAAGCAGAAATCCGCACGGGCACAGTGAGACGTGGAGAAGCAGACTTCGTACCAAGAGACGCCACACCCTCGTGAGCTGGGTGCGTGCGTTTCCCAGATGTGGAGGACGAATAGGGCAATCCACCAAGAAATGTTCAGTACTAGCGCAGTATAGACATAGATTTTTATCCCTACGGCGAGTCCTCTCTTCATGGGTCAGGCGAGACCGATCCACTTGCATAGCCTCTTCGGCAGGAGGCACAGGGGTAGATTGCAAAGGATACTGTGGGAGAGGTGCCCAGAGATCAAGGTCTTTTTCCTGGCGGAGCTCCTGGTGTCTTTCAGAAAAACGCATGTCAATGCGGGTGGCCAAATGGATAAGTTCTTGCAGGTTGGCAGGAATCTCTCGTGCGGCCAGCACATCCTTGATGTTACTGGATAGGCCTTTTTTAAAGGTCGCGCAGAGGGCCTCGTTATTCCAAGATAATTCGGAGGCGAGAGTACGAAATTGGATGGCATACTCGCCTACTGAAGAATTACCCTGGACCAGGTTCAGCAGGGCAGTCTCGGCAGAAGAAGCTTGGGCTGGTTCCTCGAAGACACTACGGACTTCAGCGAAGAAGGAGTGGACTGTGGCTGTGGCAGGATCATTGCGGTCCCAGAGCGGTGTGGCCCAAGACAAGGCCTTTCCAGACAGGAGACTCACTACGAACGCCACCTTAGACCGTTCTGTAGGAAATTGGTCCGACAACATCTCCATATGTAGGGAACATTGAGACAGGAAGCCACGGCAGAGTCTAGAGTCCCCATCAAATTTGTCCGGCAGGGACAAGCGGAGGCTAGGAGCGGCCACTCGCTGCGGAGGAGGTGCAGGAGCTGGCGGAGGAGATGGTTGCTGCTGTAGCAGTGGCAGAAGTTGCTGTAACATGGCGGTCAACTGCGACAGCTGCTGTCCTTGTTGGGCAATTTGCTGCGATTGCTGGGCGACCACCGTGGATAGGTCAGCGAGACTTGGCAGCGGCACCTCAGCGGGATCCATGGCCGGATCTACTGTTATGATTCCGCTAGCTGGATGTGGATCCTCTGTGTCAGCGAGGGATTGGCGTGGACTGGTTCTAGGTTGCTACTGGTTTTCACCAGAGCCCGCCGCAAAGCGGGATGCACTTGCTGCGGCGGTAGCAACCAGGTCGTATCCACCGGCAATGGCTCAACCTCGCTGACTGCGGAGAAGGCGTGGGACAGAAGGACTAGGCAGAGGCAAGGTCAGACGTAGCAGAAGGTCGGGGCAGGCGGCAAGGTTCGTAGTCAATGACGATAGCAGGAGATCTGGAACACAGGCTATGGACAACACTAAACGCTTTCTCTGGCACAAGGCAACAAGATCCGGCAAGGAAGGGAAGGGGAAGTGAGGTTATATGGACAGGGAGCAGGTGGAAGCTAATCAGACTGATTGGGCCAAGCACCAATCACTGGTGCACTGGCCCTTTAAATCTTAGAGAGCTGGCGCGCGCGCGCCCTAGAGAGCGGAGCTGCGCGCGCCAGAACATGACAGCCGGGGACCGGGACGGGTAAGTGGCTTGGGATGCGATTCGCGAGCGGGCGCGTCCCGCTATGCGAATCGCATCCCCATCGTGAATGTCAATGCAGCGCTCCCGATCAGCAGGTCAGACCGGGGCGCTGCAGAGAGGAGAACGCCGCGAGCGCTCCGGGTCCCTGCTCCTCCCCGGAGCGCTCGCGGCGTTCTCCTCTCTGCAGCGCCCCGGTCTGACCCGCTGATCGGGAGCGCTGCATTGACATTCACGATGGGGATGCGATTCGCATAGCTGCGTAACAAGGGATTACTGCATATGTCTTCTTAGATTTTTCTTTTTGTATCTATTTGGTTGTCTTAATCATCTTAATTGCTCTGAAAGACAAATAAATGTATGTATTTTTGCACTTATGTATATGGACTTACATATTTATACAAGGTGATTCAAAAAGGATGGTGCAAAAGTAAAGTCCTGTAGTTAAGGTAAAATAAGTGTAACATCTGCGCTCTGGCCAGACACGCTGGCTGTGAGCGCTCTCTTGTCATGTCCCCGCTGCCGGCGGAGCTGAGATTCGCATCGTGGGACGCGCCTGAATGCGAATCCCAGCCCGTCACTCACCTCCCTGGTCTTCCTGTTCTCGCAGCCCCGGCGCGCGTGCCCTCCTAGGGCACACGCGCCAGAGCTCTTACATTTAAAGGGCCAGTACTTATTTAATTAAGTGTTTACACCTGCACCCTGTCTTTAAGTATCAACTCCTCCCTTTGTTCCCGGCCGGATCTTTGTTGCCTTGTGAAAGCATACTGTGTTCCTGTTTTCCTGATATCCGTGTTCCTGATCCTTGTTCCATTACCTGACCCTGCACCTGTGCCACCTGCCCTGACCTACTGCTAACTTGACCTCATCTTGCCAGTTTCCTTTTGTGCCACGCAGCATCCCAGCAACTTGTATGGACGAGTCGTGCCAGGGGTAGCGACCTGGGTGCCTCCTGCTGCAGCAAGACCATCCCGCTTTTCAACGGGCTCTGGTGAAAGACAACGGCATCTTAGACTCCGCTCCCTGGCACCGCTCACGTCATCATCCACACAGTGGTTATTTTTTTATTGGTAAGAAACTGTGCGCGAAATCCTCTGTCCAGGAAACTAAATCTTTTAGTAAATTAATAAAGGAAGGTATAGACCAATGGCTCATGGAAAGTACGGGAAAATAAACACCAGATCCTTCTGTCCTGGGGGACATAAACAGGCTCCATTTCAATCTTTGCTATGGGGCCCCCTTTCTTCCGGGTACACCACTGGTTGGGAATGAATGTTCCATGAAACTAAAGAGTAGAATGGTTCAAAGGCACATAACTTGATGTGAAATTGCACAAAGAAAAAGACTAATATGTGGCTGGGTTGAAGAGAAACAAAGCAATAATTAAATTATGTGCAATTTTGCACATTCTGTTAAGTTTCTTTGTTTGGGTTTGGTAGAAACAGCATGAAAAGGAAGCAGAATGTACTACTGGAGACAGAACTAAATCAAGCCAAAATTTTGTACGTCAAGTACAGATGACTGAAATTAAATTTTATTTGAAGAAGTCTATTTATTAAAATAGATCCTTAGGATGAGGATGAGCAACAACAAGATGAATGAAGATAGTAACAGGAATTATGAGCATGTCATGGAGACCCAAATAGAAGGCAGAGTGTTCTGAATAAACACTGGCCATATGGTCATAGGGAGTCAAAACCTAATTAAATGGGCACTGTCACTTCAAAAAACTTTTTACATGTTTTAGTCAAAAGTTTTGATTGGTCAGGGTGCAAAGGCAGAAAGAAAAAAAGGGGCGCTCTCTCGTGGGGTTTTGCAGGAACGAGGGGACAAGACCCACCACCTCACCTAGAGTGTTGCACTGACCTGTTGGAATTGTGCAACAGAGCAAGCAAAACACTGTGAAGGATGTAATGTGGAGTGGATATGTGCAGTTTGCGGCTCGATTTCCCCAATCCGTATCCCCAAGGGTACGGAAATATGGAGTCAAGAAGAACAGAACAAATGGGGAATCAGTGGAGCGCTTCTGCTGGTAAGGAAGGAACTCAGGATGCCACAGTTGCACAGGATGATTTATTAGAATAAGAGATTTCAGACAACGCGTTTCGGCACTGGCACGTGCCTTCCTCAGGTCCACAAACAATTAACCCCTTAAGGACGCAGGACGTAAATGTACGTCCTGGTGCGGTGGTACTTAACGCACCAGGACGTACATTTACGTCCTGTGCATAACCGCGGGCATCGGAGCGATGCCCGTGTCATGCGCGGCTGATCCCGGCTGCTGATCGCAGCCAGGGACCCGCCGGCAGCCAGGGGCCGCCATTAACCCCTCAGGTGTCGGGATCAATACAGATCCCGGCATCTGCGGCAGTGCGCGATTTCAATGAATGATCGGATCGCCCGCAGCGCTGCTGCGGGGATCCGATCATTCAGAACGCCGCACGGAGGTCCCCTCACCTTCCTCCTTCCGGCTCCCGGCGTCTCCTGCTCTGGTCTGAGATCGAGCAGACCAGAGCAGAAGATCGCCGATAACATTGATCTGTTCTATGTCCTATACATAGAACAGATCAGTATTAGCAATCATGGTATTGCTATGAATAGTGTAAAAAAAAATGTAAAAGTAAAAAAAGTGAAAAATCCCCTCCCCCAATAAAAAAGTTTTTTCCTATTTTACCCCCAAAAAGCGTAAAAAATACATTTTATAGACATATTTGGTATCGCCGCATGCGTAAATGTCCGAACTATTAAAATAAAATGTTAATGATCCCGTACGGTGAACGGCGTGAACAAAAAAAAAAAAAGTCAAAAATTTCTACTTTTTTAATACATTTTATTAAAAATTTTTATAAAAAATGTATTAAAAGTTTTTTATATGCAAATGTGGTATCAAAAAAAGTACAGATCAAGGCGCAAAAAATGAGACCTCATACCGCCGCTTATACGGAAAAATAAAAAAGTTAGAGGTCATCAAAATAAAGGGATTATAAACGTACTAATTTGGTTAAAAAGTTTGTGATTTTTTTTAAGCACAACAATAATAGAAAAGTATGTAATAATGGGTATCATTTTAATCGTATTGACCCTCAGAATAAAGAACACATGTCATTTTTACAGTAAATTGTACGGTGTGAAAACGAAACCTTCCAAAATTAGCAAAATTGCGTTTTTCTTTTTAATTTCCCCACGAAAATAGTGTTTTTTGGTTGCGCCATACATTTTATGATATAATGAGTGATGTCATTACAAAGGACAACTGGTCGCGCAAAAAACAAGCCCTCATACTAGTCTGTGGATGAAAATATAAAAGAGTTATGATTTTTAGAAGGCGAGGAGGAAAAAATGAAAACGTAAAAATTAAATTGTCTGAGTCCTTAAGGGGTTAAATAGATGCGCCCTGAAGTCTTTGCTGTGCATTGGTGGCCACTGGCCACCAATGCACAGCAAAGACTTCAGGACGCATCTATTTAATTGTTTGTGGACCTGAGGATTGGTCAGGGTGTGAGTGTTTAGACTGCTACCGACAGCTAGCACTATCTGGGAGAAGAGCGCGCTGAGTGAAACAAACTTACAATGCAAGTCTATGGGATTGTCTCGTCAGCTGCATTTTTTTCCCGCTTATTCTAACAATTGGTCAGGGACATGTGAAAAGTCTTTTAAAGGGGTAGTCCAGTGGTGAAAAACTTATCCCCTATCCTAAGGATAGGGGATAAGTTTGAGATCGCGGGGGTCCGACCGCTGGGGCCCCCTGCGATCTCTCTGTACGGGGCCCCGGCTCTCCGCCGAGATAGCGGGTGTCGACCTCCGCACGAAGCGGCGGCCGACACGCCCCCTCAATACATCTCTATGGCAGAGCCGGAGATTGCCGAAGGCAGCGCTTCGGCTCTGCCATAGAGTTGTATTGAGGGGGCGTGTCGGCCGCCGCCTCGTGCGGAGGTCGACACGCCCCCTTCCCGCCGGCTGTCGGGGCTCCATACAAGAGATCTCGGGGGGCCCCAACGGTCGGACCCCCGCGATCTGCAACTTATCCCCTATCCTTAGGATAGGGGATAAGTTGCTCACCACTGAATCACCACTGGACTACTCCTTTAAAGCAACAGGTAACCTTTAAATGTATACCAATTATTGGAATATGAGCCCAAATAATGTGACTATCATTAACACTGTGAGAAATTTGTTTAGGATAAGCTGTGCAGGACTTCCAGGGAGTGCTTTGTGAGACTATCATGAGGAAAAGTGGCAAGCAAGTGAGTATCATTGTAATAGTGATATTAGTATTACACTTGTAGAGGTTGAATTAATGTAACAGGATATAGCAGAACAGGAAATTATAACTGGAGAGCATTGTGATGGAGAGACTATTGTAGGAGGAAAAATAGTGCCAACAATTTCTCCTTACACCCACTGCCCTAAATGTGAGAGGAAATGATGGTATGAGAAGATAATAGTACGTAGCAAGAAAAGTAAGAACATATATATATATATAGAAGTTCATTAAATTAATGTAGTAACATTTATGGGGGACATTTATCATTGTTTGCTTTGGAAAGCAAGTTCTGAAGTCATTTTTTTTTTGCTTTAGTTTTGCTTATGTGCTACATATGTATCATACTATCCCCGGGGGGTTGATAAATTTGGAGCGCATAAGCAAAACAAAAAAGTCGTAGCCGAGACTTTTGTAGACACTTTTGCGACTTTTTAAATGTCAGTTGGCGGCAAGTTCTGACTCTTTAAATGTGCTCATGTACGGGAGTTTTGTACTCCAGGTCAGACCTGGAGTAGACTTGCGACTTTTTTGTAAGGGGTTTGCGACTTTTGCACATCATAAATACCTGACCTCTGCAAAGTAAAAACTGAAATTTGCTTAATGATGCAACATTTGTGAAATTGTCATAAGGAAATAATTTGAGGAAAGTTCATATAAATGTGGATCATTCTGCATCCACTGCCTACTGGATCCAGTCAAACTAGAATTCTGGTTTGTAAGGGTCTAGGTGAATGAACATCCAGAATTATTTTTCTGTGACACTCATGCCAGACCTTAACCCCTTAACGACCACTGACGTAAATGTACATCCTGGTTTGGCGGGACTTCGCGCACCAGGACGTACATTTACGTCCTGTGTATGACCGCGAGCATCGGAAGGATGCTTGCGTCATACACGGCAGGTTCCGGCTGCTAGCTGAAAAATCCCCTCTCCCAATAAAAATTAAAATTGTGAATTTTTCCCATTTTACCCCCAAAAAGCGTACTATCGAATCCAAACTATCAAAATATAATGTTAATGATCCCGTACGGTGAATGGCGTAAACGTAAAAAATAAAAAAATAATGCTTTTTTGTCACATTTTATTCACAAATATTTTTTTTTTAATTTCTAAACATTTTATATATGCAAATGTGGTATCGATAAAAAGTACAGATGACGATGCAAAAAATAAGCCGTCATACCGCCCTATATACGGAAAAATGAAAAAGGTATAGGTGGTCAAAATAGGACGATTTTAGATTACTGATTTTGTACAAAAAGTTTTCGATTTTTTTTTAAGCGGTACAAAAATATAAAAGTATCTAGCCATGGGTATGATTTTAATCGTATTGACCCACAGACTAAAAAACAGATGTAATTTTTTCCGTAAAGTGTACAGTGTGAAAACAAAGCCTTCCAAAATGTGCAAAATTGTAGTTTTCATTAAAATTTTCTCTCCAAAATTTTTTTGGGGGGTTCGCCATACATTTTATGGTTAAATGAGAGGTTTCATTACAAAGTACAATTGGTCACGCAAAAAACAAGCCCTTATATGGTTCTGTAGATGGAAATATAAAAGAGTTAGGGATAGAGTTAGGCCAGGAGGAAAAAATTAGTCAAATCCGACAGTGTATTGTAGCTTGCTGTGTATGGTGCACACCACTTACACCACTGGAAGCACCTACATTGAGCACATGAGCATCAGAATAAAAAGGTGAAAGAAGGTGGCTTGGTCTGATGAATGTTTTTGTTTACATCACTTGGATAGCCAGCTATTTGGGGGAGATGGCACCAGTATGCTAAATACAAAGAAGACAAAAACTGGAGGCAGTGTAATGCTTTCAAAACCCTTGGTCCTGGCATTCATTTGGATGGCAAAGTGAGAGGGCAAGGGAAGGAAGGTGAAGAATTTGCACAGCTTAGCAATCCTTCATGACCCCAACAGCACCGGCACAACAATTGTGTCAACCAGCCCTGAGCTCGGCGAAAATGACCCACTATAAAATGACAAACTCGAAAGCCGGTGACGGAACTCCGGATGTTCCACACTAGGGACAAAGGCCAGGATACCCAAAATCAGGACCATAGGTGAACACAATGAGAGCGAATCAGAGAATCCAAACAGGCAGATAATGTCGAGCCAATAGTAGGATGTAACCCGGAAGTCACAGAGTCAACAACAGAGAAGACATTGGAGTGGGAAGAGAATTTATGAGTGGTCAGTGGATACCTACAGCATGGAAACTGCATGGAGGCACCAATCTACAGTACAACTCTACAAAGCAGGGCAGAAAGCTAATAGTGCCTCAGGTCGGACCACCCCACTCCACCCTCCTTTGATGTGGATCTTACTTTGACATCTGTCATCCACCTGAACATTGTTGCTGCCTATGTACGCTCCTTAAAGGGGTACTCCGCTGCTCAGCGTTTAGAACAAACTGTTCCGAATGCTGGAGCCGGCGCCCGGAGCTCGTGACGTCATAGCCCCGCCCCCTCATGACATCATATCCCGCCCCCTCAATGCAAGTCTATGGGAGGGGGAGTGATGGCTGTCACGCCCCCTCCCTTAGACTTGCATTGAGGGGGTGGGGCATGACATCATAAGGGGGCGGGGCTATGACGTCACAAGCTCCCATCTTCAGCGTTCGGAACAGTTTGTTCTAAACATTGAGCAGCGGAGTACCCCTATAATGGTAACAGTTTTTCCTAATGGCATTAGGCTCTTTCAGAAGAATAATGTGCCCTAAATGTGTTCAAGAACAGTTTGGGGAACATGACAAAGAGTTCAAATTGAATCTCAGTCCAATCAAAAATCTATTCATGTAGGCCCTACATTGCAATTTACAGGGCTCAAAGTTGCTTTATAGGATTGTTTTATGGGTTATCCTGCGCATCAAATATGCTGCAGATTTGAAGCTGCAGATATGACGCTGCATTCAGTCATTTAGTTTATATTGAACTCAGTAGCCTAAAATCTGCAGCTTCAAATCCTGCACATCAAATATGCACAGGATTCTGTACGTGTAAATAGAACCTAAAGAGGAAATTAAAGTTCAGAGAAATTACAGCTCATAAAAGAGGAGAGAGGTTTGGCACTGCCAAATACCTGAATTTATCATCTGATGTCACAAATTTAGCATTTTAAAGGATGAAGAGAGAGGAGTCTGGAACTTTTCTAGTAAGAACTTAGCTTTTTTAGGTGATAATTAATCCCCTTTTAATTGTTGAAGTCTCGCAATTATTATCAAATTTGGTAATATAATTCTTGATATAATGCTTGAAGGTTTTAAATGGGTATTCCATTGTCCAGCGTTTGGAACAAACTGTTCCGAACACTGGAAACGGCGCCGGGGGCTCGTGACGTCATAACCCTGCCCTTCATGATGTCACGCCCCGCCCCCTCAATGCAAGGCTATGGGAGGGGGCGTGACAGCCGTCCCGTTCTGCCCACCCCTGGATGTCGTGGGTAATTTTTGTATTAAAGGGGTATTCCAGGAAAAAACTTTTTTTTATATATCAATTGGCTCCAGAAAGTTAAACAGATTTGTAAATTACTTCTATTAAAAAATCTTAATCCTTTCAGTACTTATGAGCTTCTGAAGTTAAGGTTGTTCTTTTCTGTCTAAATCCTCTCTGATGACACCTGTCTCGGGAACTGCCCAGTTTAGAAGCAAATCCCCATATCAAACCTCTTCTAAACTGGGCGGTTCCCGAGAGATAGGCCCGTCGAAGCACTAACTAGTGCGAAACATCGGTGTCGCCTCTCTGTGGTACCCCCCCCCCCCCCCCCCCGTTACCATCTACTGTCTTCCCTCGAATATGTACTAAGGCTGTGAGTATGTGCAATAAAAACTGCTGAACTGGAAGAACCGGTGAGTGCCGACTTTTCACTCTTCTATCAAGTTTACTGAGGTTACGGCTTTTTATGTGTCAGAGCACCACCTAATCCATTGCCGCAACAGTGACTTGGTGTCCGTCCGCTTGACCCATTCAGGACGGAGCCCATTTTGGCCTTAAGGACCGGACCGTTTTTTGCACATCTGACCACTGTCACTTTAAACATTAATAACTCTGGAATGCTTTTAGTTATCATTCTGATTCCGAGATTGTTTTTTCGTGACATATTCTACTTTAACATAGTGGTAACATTTTTGTCGATACTTGTATCCTTTCTTGGTGAAAAATCCGTAAATTTGATGAAAAATTTGAAAATTTAGCATTTTTCTAACTTTGAAGCTTTCTGCTTGTAAGGAAAATGCAAATGCAAAAAAATAATAATAATTTTTACCTAAAATGCTTGTTTTCCCAAAAATTTTAAATTTTTAAAAAGGGTAATAGCAGAAAATACCCCTAAAAATTTGAAGCCCAATTTCTCCCGATTCAGAAAACACCCCATATTGGGGGGAAAAGTGCTCTGCTGGCGCACTACAGGTCTCAGAAGAGAAGGAGTCACATTTGGCTTTTTGAAAGCAAATTTTGCTCTGGGGGCATGCCGCATTTAGGAAGCCCCTATGGTGCCAGGACAGCAAAAAAAAAAACCCACATGGCATAACATTTTGGAAACTAGAGCCCTCGTGGAACGTAACAAGGGGTTAAGTGAACCTTTATACCCCACAGGTGTTTCACGACTTTTGCATATGTAAAAAAAAAATTTTTTTTTTAACCTAAAATGCTTGTTTTCCCAAAAATTTTACATTTTTAAAAAGGGTAAAAGCAGAAAATACCCCCCAAAATTTGTAACACAAGCGATACCCCATATGTGACCCTAAACTGTTGCCTTGAAAGACGACAGGGCTCCAAAGTGAGAGCGCCATGCGCATTTGAGGCCTAAATTAGGGACATGCACAGGGGTGGACATAGGGGAATTCTACGCCATTGATTCCCAAACAGGGTGCCTCCAGCTGTTGCAAAACTCCCAGCATGCCTGGACAGTCAACGGCTGTCCGACAATACTGGGAGTTGTTGTTTTGCAACAGCTGGAGGCTCCGTTTTGGAAACAGTGGCGTACCAGATTCTTTCATTTTTATTGGGGAGGGGAGGGGGGCTGTGTAGGGGTATGTGTATATGTAGTGTTTTTTACTTTTTATTTTATTTTTTGTTAGTGTAGTGTTTTTAGGGTACAGTCGCATGGCAGAAAATTTGCGGCAGCTCAAACTTGCAGCCAGATACTTACTGTAATCCTCCGCCCATGTGAGTGTACCCTGTACATTCACATTGGGGGGGGGGGGGGGGGGGGCATCCAGCTGTTGCAAAACTACAACTCCCAGCATGTGCTGCAGACTGTACATGCTGAGAGTTTTAGTTTTGCAACAGCTGTAAGCACACTGGTTATGTATCACTGAGTTTGTGACCTAACTCGGTGTTTCACAACCAGTGTGCGTCCAGCTGTTGCAAAACTACAACTCCCAGCATGTACGGTGCATGGTGTACATTGACTGCTGAGAGTTGGAGTTTGCAACAGCTGGAGGCACACCGGTCGTGAAACACTGAGTTAGGTAAAAAAAAAAAAACTCTAAGTTTCACAACCAGTGTGCCTTCAGCTGTTGCAAAACTACAACTCTCAGCAGTCACCGACAGCCAACGGGCATGCTGGGAGTTGTAGTTATGCAACCAGCAGATGCACCACTACAACTCCCAGCATGCACTTTAGCTGTTTGTGCAAGCTGGGAGTTGTAGTTATACAACAGCTGAAGGTACACTTTTCCATAGAAAAAATGTGCCTCCAGCTGTTGCAAAACCATAAGTCCCAGCATGCCCATAAGGGAATGCTGGGAGTTGTGGTGGTCTGCCTCCTGCTGTTGCATAACTACAGCTCCCAGCATGCCCTTTTTGCATGCTGGGAGCTGTTGCTAAGCAACAGCAGGAGGCTGTCACTCACCTCCAACGATCCAGCCGCATGAGGTCAGTCCCGCCGCCGCCGCTGCTCCTGGGGCCCCGATCCCAACATTGACGCCGGGGATCGGGGTCCCCAGCACCCGGGGTGCACGTCCCGCACCCGCTCACGTCCTCCGGAAGAGGGGCGGAGCGGGTGCGGGAGTGACACCCGCAGCAGGCGCCCTGATTGGTCGGCCGGTAATCCGGCCGACGAATCAGGGCGATCGTGAGGTGGCACCAGTGCCACCTCACCCCTGCAGGCTCTGGCTGTTTGGGGCCGTCAGAGACGGCCCCGAACAGCCAGTAATTCCGGGTCATCGGGTCACTGGAGACCCGATTGACCCGGAATCGCCACAGATCGCTGGACTGAATTGTACAGCGATTTGCGGCGATCGCCGACATGGGGGGCCATAATGACCCCCCTGGGCGATATGCCGGGATGCCTGCTGAACGATTTCAGCAGGCATCCAGCTCCGGTCCCCAACCGGCTAGCGGTGGGGACCGGAATTCCCACGGGCGTATGGATACACCCTCGGTTCTTAAGGACTCGGAATGCAGGGCGTAACCATACGCCCTATGTCCTGAAGAGGTTAAAGGTACAGAAGTAAGCAGTGCCGAACGTCTTGATTATAATTTACAAATCTGTTTAACTTTCTGGAGCCAGCTGATATATATAAAAAAGTTTTTTCCTGGATAACCCCCTTTAACCCCTTAAGGACTGAGCCCTTTTTCACCTTAAGGACTTTTTGCAATTCTGACCACTGTCACTTTAAACATTTATAACTCTGGAATGCTTTTAGTTATCAATCTGATTCCGAGATTGTTTTTTCGTGACATATTCTACTTTAACTTAGTGGTAAAATTTTGTGGTAACTTGCATCCTTTCTTGGTGAAAAATCCCAAAATTTGATGAAAAATTGGAAAATTTTGCATTTTTCTAACTTTGAAGCTCTCTGCTTGTAAGGAAAATGGATATTCAAAATAATTTTTTTTTTTTATTCACATATACAATATGTCTACTTTATATTTGCATCATAAAATTTATGAGTTTTTATTTTTGGAAGACACCAGAGGGCTTCAAAGTTCCACAGCAATTTTCCAATTTTTCACAAAATTTTGAAACTCGCTTTTTTCAGGGACCAGTTCAGGTTTGAAGTGGATTTGAAGGGCCTTCATATTAGAAATACCCCATAAATGACCCCATTATAAAAACTGCACCCCCCAAAGTATTCAAAATGACGTTCAGTCAGCGTTTTAACCCTTTAGGTGTTTCACAAGAATAGCAGCAAAGTGAAGGAGAAAATTCACAATCTTCATTTTTTACACTTGCATGTTTTTGTAGACCCAATTTTTGAATTTTTGCAAGGGGTAAAAAGGAGAAAATTTTTACTTGAATTTGAAACCCAATTTCTCTCGAGTAAGCACATACCTCATATGTCTATGTTAATTGTTCGGCGGGCGCAGTAGAGGGCTCAGAAGGGAAGGAGCGTCAAATGGTTTTTGGGGGGCATGTCACCTTTAGGAAGCCCCTATGGTGCCAGAACAGCAAAAAAACCCACATGGCATACCATTTTGGAAACTAGACTCCTCGGGAACATAACAAGGGGTAAAGTAAACCTTAATACCCCACAGGTGATTCACAACTTTTGCATACGTAAAAAAAAAAAAAAAATTCCCTAAAATGCTTGGTTTCCCAAAAGTTTTACATTTTTAAAAAGGGTAATAGCAGAAAATACCCCCCAAAATTTGAAGCCCAATTTCTCCCGATTCAGAAAACACCCCATATGGGGGTGAAAAGTGCTCTGCTGGCGCACTACAGGTCTCAGAAGAGAAGGAGTCACATTTGGCTTTTTTGAAGGAAATTTTGCTCTGGGGGCATGCCGCATTTAGGAAGCCCCTATGGTGCCAGGAAAGCAAAAAAACCCACATGGCATACCATTTTGGAAACTAGACCCCTCGGGGAACGTAACAAGGGGTAAAGTGAACCTTAATACCCCACAGGGGTTTCACGACTTTTGTATACGTAAAAAAAAAAATTTTTTTTTACCTAAAATGCCTCTTTTCCCAAAAATGTTACATTTTTAAAAAGGGTAAAAGCAGAAAATACCCCCCAAAATTTGTAACACAATTTCTCCCGAGTACGGCGATACCCCATATGTGACCCTAAACTGTTGCCTTGAAATACGACAGGGCTCCAAAGTGAGAGCGCCATGCGCATTTGAGGCCTAAATTAGGGACTTGCATAGGGGAGAATATAGGGGTATTCTACGCCAGTGATTCCCAAACAGGGTGCCTCCAGCTGTTGTAAAACTCCCAGCATGCCTGGACAGTCAGTGGCTATCTGGCAATACTGGGAGTAGTTGTTTTGCAACAGCTGGAGGCTCCGTTTTGGAAACAGTGGCGTACCAGACGTTTTTCATTTTTATTGGGGAGGGGGGCTGTGTAGGGGTATGTGTATTTGTAGTGATTTTTACTTTTTATTTTATTGTGTGTTAGTGTAGTGTAGTGTTTTTAGGGTACAGTCACATGGGCGGAGGTTCACAGTAGTTTCACGCTGGCAGTTTGAGCCGCAGCTCAAACTTGCAGCCGGATACTTACTGTAATCCTCCGCCCATGTGAGTGTACCCTGTACGTTCACTTTGGGGGGGGGGGAACGTCCAGCTGTTGCAAAACTACAACTCCCAGCATGTACGGTCTATCAGTGCATGCTGGGAGTTGTAGTTTTGCAACCGCTGGAGGCTCCGTTTTGGAAGCAGTGGCGTACCAGACGTTTTTCATTTTTATTGGGGAGGGGAGGGGGGTTGTATAGGGGTATGTGTATACGTAGTGTTTTTTACTTTTTATTGTGTGTTAGTGTAGTGTTTTTAGGGTACAGTCGCATGGGCGGGGGTTCACAGTAGTTTCTCGCTGGCAGTTTGAGCTGCGGCAGAAATTTTGCCGCACCTCAAACTTGCAGCTGGATACTTACTGTAATCCTCCGCCCATGTGAGTGTACCCTGTACGTTCACATTGGGGGGGGGGGGGGAACATCCAGCTGTTGCAAAACTACAACTCCCAGCATGTACGGTCTATCAGTGCATGCTGGGAGTTGTAGTTTTGCAACAGCTGGAGGCACACTGGTTGTGAAACACAGAGTTTGGTAACAAACTCAGTGTTTTGCAACCAGTGTGCCTTCAGCTGTTGCAAAAGCTACAACCCCCAGCATGTACGGACAGCGGAAGGGCATGCTGGGTCTTGTAGTTATGCAACAGCTGAAGGCATACTACTTTGGCTGGGGATGCTGGGGACTGTAGTTATGCAACAGCTGGAGACACACTGGTTTGCTACATAACTCAGTGTGCCTTCAGCTGTTGCAAAACTACAACTCCCAGCAGTCACCGACAGCCAACGGGCATGCTGGGAGTTGTAGTTATGCAACCAGTAGATGCACTACTACAACTCCCAGCATGCACTTTAGCTGTTGGTGCAAGCTGGGAGTTGTAGTTACACAACAGCTGAAGGTACACTTTTCCATAGAAAAAATGTGCCTCCAGCTGTTGCAAAACTACAAGTCCCAGCATGCCCATAAGGGCATGCTGGGAGTTGTGGTGGTCTGCCTCCTGCTGTTGCATAACTACAGCTCCCAGCATGCCCTTTTTGCATGCTGGGAGCTGTTGCTAAGCAACAGCAGGAGGCTGTCACTCACCTCCAACGATCCTCGCCGCACAGGTCAGTCCCTCGTCGTCTCCGCCGCGGCCGTCGCTCCTGGGGCCCCGATCCCAACATTGACGCCGGGGAACGGGGTCCCCAGCACCCGGGGTGCACGTCCCGCACCCGCTCACGTCCTCCGGAAGAGGGGCGGAGCGGGTTGCGGGAGTGACACCCGCAGCAGGCGCCCTGATTGGTCGGCCGGTAATCCGGCCGACGAATCAGGGCGATCATGAGGTGGCACCAGTGCCACCTCACCCCTGCAGGCTCTGGCTGTTCGGGGCCGTCGGAGACGGCCCCGAACAGCCTGTAATTCCGGGTCACCGGGTCACTGGAGACCCGATTGACCCGGAATCTGCCGCAGATCGCTGGACTGAATTGTCCAGCGATCTGCGGCCATCGCCGACATGGGGGGGCATAATGACCCCCCTGGGCGATATGCCCCGATGCCTGCTGAACGATTTCAGCAGGCATCGGGCACCGGCTCCCCTCCGGCTAGCGGCGGGGGGGCCGGGATTTGACAGGACGTACTCAAACGTCCTGAGTCCTTAAGGACTCGGAAAAGGGGACGTTTGAGTACGTCCTGCGTCCTTAAGGGGTTAAGGAAGATTTAGGTATCATCCAGATCTCATGGAAAATAGATAACAATCTTTTTAGGCTGCGTTTTCACACAAATTATTAAAAAAAAATCGTTTTATCTGGAAAACAATCTCCACACATTTTGCACTCCAAAGATGCAGTAAAAACTGACACCTACAATAAAGAGGGAAACAACGCCAAAGGAAAAAACACCAAGTAGGTTTGGGGTTTCAGATTTCCCTTTTGACTACCAGCTAACATCTAGGCACAGCGTGTTTTTTGGTTTGTTATTGCCAAAAACGTGTGCTTCTACTTGTTTTAATTTTTTTTTCAAAAACACACAAAAAAAGTAATGAAAAACTAAACATGAGTTTAATATATAACTTTTTTTTTTTTTTTGCAGTTTTTCCCCCGATTCTTCAATAGAAAACCTTGAGTCACATGTTGAATGAATGACTTGCAATGAGGCAAAATGCAGGAGATAAAAGGGGAAAAAAAAGACAAATAAAAAAATGCCACTATTTTAAAGGGGGGGGAAAAAAGTGTATCTTTTCAGGTCAAAAAACGCAAAAAATAAGTTGTGTGTAAACATAGCCTGAGGGATAAATTGAATATTCACAAATGTTTTTGTTGTTGAGTTGTTATTTATTTTACAGGGAAATGCTCTTTATATATGAAATGTTATGTTTGGATTCTAGCTGCTCATGTTTGTTCTCCAGATTACGACTCAGGTTATAAACATATTTTGAAATGCATTCCATTGAAGCATAGCATTATTGAGTTTTCCCTCCTTAATCACACACGGATAACACACATACATGTTCAGACTTGCAGATTTTTCTCATGAGTGTTTTGTAATGTTTAGGCTCAATGGGGGGAATTTATCATTAGTGATAGAAGCTTTTTCTTTTCTATATGTAGCGCAAATTTTTGCGCAGTGAGTTATTTTGCGTCTTTTTTATGCGTCTTTTTTAATAGAGCAAAAAAAAAAAAAAAAATAAAGAGTATAAGCTGACCCGAATATAAGCCGAGGCCCCTTATTTCACCCCAAAAACCCAGGAAAAGTTATTGACTCGACTATAAGCCTAGGGTGGGAAATACATCATCCCCCCCCTGTCATCATCCAGACCCCCGTCATTAACACCCCCGTCATCATCACCCTGTCACCATCATCACCTCCGTCATCATCCCCCCCTTCATAATCACCCCCCCCCCCCTTCATCATCACCGCCTGTCAATCCCTTCAGTGGTCTTCAACCTGCGGACCTCCAGATGTTGCAAAACTACAACTGGGAGGTCTGGAGGTCCGCAGGTTGAAGACCACTGCGGCCTTTGTCATCATCCAGACCCCCCTTTAGTTTTCTACTCACCTCCCCTCGGTGGGAAGGAAGGGTGAGCTGGTCCGGGCCATCTATGCTGCAGGGACCGTACGGTAGGTGACTAGTGACGTTGCCTTGACGACGACGCACAGGGACGGACGTCCCTGTGCGTCGTCGTCAAGGCAACGTCACTATTCCGGGGTTCCGGAGTCTGTCCCATGGTGGGAGTAGTTGTAGTACCACGGCGCTGAGGGACGGCACTTGCACATCTCCCGGCTGCGGGACTCTTTTTGGGACAGTTAAGACTACTTCTCCCATCATGGACAGACTCTACCCATGATGGGAGTTATAGTCCAGGGGCTGAGGGGCAGATCGCAGCAGGTCACCAATCAGAGCTCCCGGCGCCGGGGATTATGAATTGTGAGAGCTGTATACAGGTGCCGGTGGGGAGCGCAGTGGAGCCGCATGTGCCGCCGGCTTGTACAGTTAATTAATGCAGATCACAGCGTGTCTCTGGAGAATGACCTGCTGCGATCTGCCCCTCAGCCCCTGAACTATAACTCCCATCATGGACAGAGTATGTCCCATGATGGGAGTAGTTATAGTACCACAGCGCTGAGTGATGGCATTTGCACGGCTGTGGGACTCTTTTAGTTCTACTACTCCCATCATGGACAGACTCCGTCCATGATGGGAGTTATAGTCCAGTGGCTGAGGGGCAGATCGCAGCAGGTCATTCTCCAGAGACCCGCTGCGATCCGCATTTATTAAGTTAACAAGCTGGCGGCACATGCGGCCCCCCGCCGCCTCCTGTATACAGCTGTCATCATTCATAATCCCCACCGCCGGGAGACCGGAGCTCTGATTGGTGAATAGCTAGATTATGAATTGTGACAGCGTATACAGTATTCCCCCCCTGGAGCTGTCGCGGAGCACAGTGGAGCCACATGTGCCGCCGGCTTGTTAACTTAACCCCTTTAAGGACCCAGGACGTACGGGGACGTCCCCGCACCCTGGGCTTTAAGGACCCAGGACGTCCCCGTACATCCTGGCGTTTTCTGGTCCCTGCCGCACGGTGGGCAGAGATCGGAATGGCATGTCTGCTGTAATCGTTCAGCAGGCATGCCATGCAAATGCCGAGGGGGGTCCCGGGACCCCAGCATGTCGTTGATCGCCGGAGATCGCTTGCGAAATCACACAAGCAATCTTCGGCGATTCGGGTCATTCGGGTCACTTGTGACCCGATGACCTGGAAATAAATGGTGATTGGCTGTGTACAGTATGATCGTCCAGCCAATAGCAGAGCGGCAGAGGAGGGGTTAACGGTCCCTTCCTGCTGCTGCACCCGCTCTCTTCGTTCAGTCAGCGGGTGCAGCAGTGAGAAGAAGCCGTGGATCCCACCTCGGAGCTTCGGAGCCCCCTCAGGAGTCTTAGAATAGGGAAAGCGGATTGCAGGGACAGGTAGGAGTAAATAAGTAAAAAAGTTAAACAAAAGTTTAAAAAAAGTTTTTAAAAAAATCCCCCCCCCCGACCCCTAATAGGTCCCAAAGAGTCCTATTAGGGTCTGATCCCTTACCCCGGGTCCTATTAGGGGTTCAGGGAGCCGCGTGCGCCACCCTTTTTTTTTGTTTGGCCGCAGCTTTTTTTTCTATTACTGTTATTACACTTTTTACACCAAGCACCACACACTAAATACTTCCCCGCACACACACCCTCCCCCCCCGCCACTGCCCCCCCACCGTAGAAAAAAGGCGATGGCTCGGGCATTTTCGGCAGCGGAGGCTTACGCTTTTTTACCCTCCGACTCCTAATCTGCCAGTGAGGACGAGGAAGATCTGACTTTCTTGTGTTCTTCCTCTCCCTCCTTATCATCTAGTAGTGATGATGAGTCCCCTGTACGGCGGGGGAGATGCCGCCAGGCGAGGCCACGCACCCCCCATGAGAGTGACCCAGTGGCCGACACTAGTACGAGTGGCAATGCCGCTCATTATAGGAGTCCGGCTCCCCAGACAAGTGCACCGGAGCCCCCTTCCGATGACCCTGTCTGGAGCCCCCCAGAGGATTATCAGCCACGGATTCCTGAGTTTGTTGGCGACTCAGGAATCCGGATTGACACGGCTGGCTTCACTGATCTGGACTTTTTAAAGTTTTTTTTCAGTGACAGCCTGGTCAATCACATGGTGGAGCAAACGAACTTGTATGCCCAGCAGTTCATTGCCCACCACCCCGATTCCTTTTTTGCCAGGTCCAATGAATGGCGCGCCATTGATGCAGCGGAAATTAGGACATTTTGGGGCATCACGCTGCATATGGGCCTGGACAAAAAACCAAGTGCTCGTCATTACTGGAGCGGGGACGTCCTCTACCAGACCCCGCTTTACAGTATGGCGATGACGCGGAAGCGGTATGAGGGGATTCGGAAATGCCTGCATTATGCAGATAATGCGGCATGTCCGCCCGGAGGTGATCCCGCCCATGACCAGCTTTACAAAGTGAGGCCGGTCATCGATCACTTTGGGGCCAAATTTTTGGAGGCCTACGTACCGCTCAGGGACCTCTCGGTAGATGAGTCTCTCATCAGTTTTAAGGGGAGACTCATCTTCCGCCAGTATATTCCCGCGTAGCGGGCGCGGTATGGCGTGAAGCTCTATAAACTCTGCGAGAGAACCTCCGGGTACACTTGCAGGTTTAGAGTATATGAGGGACGTGATTCCCGTATTGAACCCCCAGATTGTTCCCTCACTCTGGGTGTTAGCGGGAAACTCGTTTGGGACCTTGTGCACCCATTGCTGGATAAGGGTTTCCACGTGTATGCGGATAACTTTTATACCAGCAGCCCTCTGTTCATATCCCTTTCCGCCAGATCCACGTCCGCTTGTGGGAACGTGTGGAAGAACCAGAGAGGCCTCCCTCTAAATTTTGTTAAGACACCTATCCCCAAGGGTGAGTCCCGTGCCCTGACCCATGATAACCTGTTGTTGGTGAAGTATAAGGATAAGAGGGATGTCCTTATGCTGACCACTATTCATGGGAACGGCAGCACCCCTGTCCCTGTGCGAGGTACCGTGGGACCGGTCCTCAAGCCCGATTGTATTCTGGACTACAATCGGTATATGGGGGGAGTTGATCTCTCAGATCAAGTCCTTAAGCCATATAACCCCATGTGGAAAACACGGGCATGGTACAAAAAAGTTGTGGTCTACTTGGTACAGGTTGCCATGTACAACGCTTTTGTACTATCCCAGTACACTGGCAACACAGGGACATTCCTCCAGTACCAAGAAGAAGTCCTAAGGTTCCTGATCTTTGCTGACCGGGAAAGATCAGGGCGGACTTCTCAAGGGTCTGGAGTTATAGGTGCCAGGATCGCCCCAGGCCAACACTTTCCAGGTGAGGTCCCCCACAGTGGAAAGAAGGGACGATCCCAGAAAAAATGCAGAGTGTGTTACAGGAAGGGAATGCGGAAGGACACCAGGTATCAGTGTGACACTTGCCCAGATAATCCGGGCCTCTACATAGGCTGCTTCAGGGAGTATCACACTTCCATGGAGCACTAAATTTTCCCTTTTCATTTGAATTTTCCATAATTTGACCAATCTACCAAGTCCAGAGTACATTCCAAAATATAACCCCCATAAATCACTAAATTGCCCAAAAAAACCTAAAAAAGAAATCTGATAAGACCTCTGGGGGTGTTTTTTCAGAAATGGGTCATAAGTCACTGAGTCACTATCATCGGGGACTTTTTTATGTTGCCTCAAATGCGCAGCGCTCTCTCTCTCCACCTGAGCGTGTGCACATTTGAGGCAACAGGTTAGGGATGGCCACACACATCACATTCCCAGAATGATGACTCAGAGCATAGGATTTGGGGCGGGCATATTTTTTTTAGTTTTGGCTATGCTCTGGGTCATCATTCTGGGAACATATCCTGTTTTATTATTTTATGATTTATAGTTTTCTGGCCCACTGTACCCCATATTACGGGCCTCTGTACCCCACCTGTCTACCCCAGTTACGGCCCGTTGTCCCCCATAGTGTTCCCCTATTTTAGGGCTCATGCTCACCCCCATTAATGCTCCTTGAGGGGGGGGGGTCCCACATCCTGGCTGCTATAATAAGCTCAAGGCCCCTGACTGACCTTCCACTCCAAGATCTGGTGTGCACCCGCGGAGCGAAAATCATCAAAAATTAAGGTATGTCCTTATTCCAAAGAAATGTATTTACAAATTTTGGGGGGTCTTTTCTGCTATTAACCCTTGTAAAAGTGTAAAATTTTGGGGAAAACCCACATTTTAGTGAAATTTTTTATTTTACATATGCAAAAGTCGTGAAACCTCTGTGGGGTATTAAGGTTCACTTTATCCCTTGTTACGTTCCTCGAGGGGTCTAGTTTCCAAAATGGTATGCCATGTGTTTTTTTTTTGCTGTCCTGGCACCATAGGGGCTTCCTAAATGCGACATGTATATCTGTAGTATACACCAGCTGATAAGTACTAGAAGGGTTAAGATTTTTAAATAGAAGTGATTTACAAATCTGTTTAACTTTCTTGTACCAGTTGATTTGAAAAAAAAATTTTCCACTGGAGTTCCCCTTTAATAAATGAGGATCGCAGTGGGTCTCAGCAGAATGACCTGTTGCAATCTGCCCCACAACCCCTAGATTATAACTCCCATCATGGACAGAGTCTGTGCATGATGGGAGGAGTAGTCCTAACTGTCCAAAGTAGTAGTCCTAACTGTCCAAATGTGCAAGTGCCATCCCTCAGCGCTGCGGTACTGCAACTACTCCCATCATGGGACAGACTCTGTCCCATGATGGGAGTAGTAGTCTAAGGGACAGATCGCAAGGGGGTCTCACTGCTGACATCCCCTGCAACCTTTACTGCTCTGCCCTCCAGTGATGATGTCATTAGGGGGTGGAGCTACACTGTCCAGGCCTGGAGCCAGGGTGGTAAGTATGGCTCTGTTCTCATTATGCGTTTTGCATAATGGGAACAGAACCTTTCTGGCAGTGTGTTCCCAAACAGGGAGACTCCAGCTGTTGCTTAACTACAGCCCCCCATGATGGCAGTTGTAGTTTAGCAACAACTGGAAGTTCCCTGTTTAGGAATACGCTGCATTATGTGCGCTCACACTACGTTTTTCAACTACGGTTCCCGCATACGTTTTCACTAGTGAAAGCGTATGGAACGGTATTGAAAACCGTATACATAGGCAAAGTATTGCAAACCATATGCACCCTGATGCATACGGTTGCGTACGGTTTGCTTGCAATACGGTTTTTAACAGTACTCCAAACCGTGTTCAACCACGGTTTTAACTCCAGTTTTAAAACCGTATTGCAACCGCATACCTTTTTTTTTAACATGGACGTCAAGGGGAAACACATGTATACGGTTCCATACGGCAAAACCGTATGCGTTTTTTCTTTGCGCATGTGCATTTGCATCCTAGAATTTTCAAAAACGTATGTTTATTTTTTTTAATTATCATGGACGGAACAGTATGCACTTTTAAAAACAGTATACTGTTTAAAAACGCATACGGTTTACTTTTTCCCATACTGTTCCATCTGTTTTTTTCCCATACGGTTTTTGATAGAAAACTTATGCTGGAACCATAGTGTGAACCCAGCCTAACCCATATTTCTTGTTTTTCTTTTCTTCTCATTTCAGATATGTGAATGCGGAGGACTACGTCAGATTCGGTGGACTGCGACGATGACCAGTGTTTTTTTTTTTATTTCAATAAAATTAAAAGTTAACAAGGGCTGTGGGGGAGTGTTTTTTTATGTCATGTCTTTTATAATTGAATTTTCAGGCTTAGTAGTGGAAGCCGTCTTGTACACAGAATCCATTACTAAGCCCGGGCTTAGCGTTAGCCCCAAAAACAGCTAGCACTAACCCCCAATTATTACCCCAGTACCCACTGCCACAGGGGTGCCGGGAAGAGATGATACCAACAGGCCCACAGCATCAAAAACTGGGGAGGGCCAGTAACAATGGTTATTACCTGGTAACGTCAGACTGTTGCTGCTTGGTTGGTATCTGGCTGATACTGAAAATAGGGGTAACTCTGCGTTTTTTTAATTTGTTTTATAAATAAATAAGAAAACGTGTGTGGTTCTCCCTATTTTCAGCATTAGCCAGATACCAGCCAAGCAGCAACAGCCTGACATCACCAGGGTGGGCGAGGACCATTGTTACTGGCCCTCCCCAGCCTAAATAATGCCAGTCTGTTACCGCCTAGGCCCAGGAGCACCATTTTTGACGCTCCGGGCCTTTTGTTACCGACTCTTCCCGCCACCCCTGTGGCGCTGGGTATTGGGGTAATAATTGGGGGTTAGCGCTAGCTGATTTTGGGGCTAGCGCTAAGCCCTGGCTTAGTAACGGATTCTGTCTACAAGACGGCTTCCACTACTAAGCCTGAAAATTCTATTATAAAAAACACGACACATTGAAAAAAAAAATTATAAAAAAAAAACTCCCCAAAAGCCGTCGTTCACCCTTTTATTGACATTTTTAAAAAAAGCTGGTCATCTTCACAATCCACCGAATCTGACGTAGTCCTCTGCATTCACGTATCTGAAATGAGAAGAAAAGAGAGAAAAAAAAAAGGTTAGTACATTTTTGGTGCTCTCCCCTAGGGTGTTCCTAAACAGGGAGTCTCCAATTGTAGACATGTGCCTACTGTATCCTGTATATACAGTCATCTATAGACAGCTGTATATACAGGATAGCGCACAAAGACTTAACCCAGAATCAGCGTGGGTTAACTCTTTCATTGCTGGGCTCCTGTATAGTATACATGGTACACTATGCACCTCTGTATACTATACATCTGGCGGAGGTAAGTAGTGATGCTCTGCACCTTGTATATGCTATATATCACTCCTCACCTCCTTACACTCTGTGGACCGGGCACTCTGCATCCAACCCACAGAGTGGTATCCTGAAGGCAGTGAAAAAATTGCCACAGGGCACAAAAATGACTGTTTCCACACACCAGCAAAAACGCAAGAAAAAACGCAAGAAAAACTGACAAAACGCAAGAAAAAGCTGGGACAGTATTTCTGGCGTTTTTGCCGGTGGACAAAAAACCTTAATGGAATCCGAACCTCAAAGCAATAGAACAAAATCCCTGTGTCCACTTTTCCTGTGAGGTGCAGCTCAGGTGTACAAATAGAACTGTGTGGAAATTTAGAACTTTGCACAAAATTTATCATGTGCCTTGCACAAGTATGGTAAATTTGGTGCAATTGCACCAAATTTAGACAAACCAAAACGATCTCCAAAAAACTTCTACCTACACCAACATCGGTAAATTTTCCCCAATGTTCTATTATTGCACATCTGAAGGTTACAGGTAATGACGGGCTGTGCTGGCCATTTCACTGGATCCCATGATAGAAGCAGAACACTCAAGTGGGCTATTCACTCGCTCTCATCTACTTTTATATGCTCAACGCAATTGCTGCTTTTATGTCTCTCTATAAAATTTCTTAGAAAAATGGATACTTAGAGAACTATAGATAGGATAAGTTCCACCACTTTCTTTCAATTTCATTAAATTCAATCAATCATTCATTCAATTTCATTCTGCCGGTTGTCAGACCTATCTATCAAAGGGACACAAATACACTGTGGACTAGATTAGACAGTTTCTTAGTATTCATTGTATTCTATTTCCTCTAAAGGGGTCCCAGTACCTCCACACATGGAGGATGGAGGAATTAAGGGGGGCTCAAGGAAGGATGGAGGCAGTGTGGGGTCAGGGGAGGATGGAGGCATTGTGGGGTCAGGGGAGGATGGAGGCATTGTGGGGTCAGGGGAGGATGGAGGCATTGGGGGGTCAGGGGAGGATGGAGGCATTGGGGGTCAGGGAAGAATGGAGGCATTGGGGGTCAAGGAAGGATGGAGGCATTGTGGGGTCAGGGGAGGATGGAGGCATTGTGGGGTCAGGGGAGGATGGAGGCATTGTGGGGTCAGGGGAGGATGGAGGCATTGGGGGGTCAGGGGAGGATGGAGGTATTGTGGGGTCAGGGGAGGATGGAGGCATTGGGGGGTCAGGGGAGGATGGAGGCATTGGGGGTCAGGGAAGAATGGAGGCATTGGGGGTCAGGGAAGAATGGAGGCATTGGGGGTCAAGGAAGGATGGAGGCAGTGTGGGTTCAGGGGAGGATGGAGGCATTGTGGGGTCAGGGGAGGATGGAGGCATTGGGGGGTCAGGGGAGGATGGAGGTATTGTGGGGTCAGGGGAGGATGGAGGCATTGGGGGGTCAGGGGAGGATGGAGGCATTGGGGGTCGGGGAGGTTAGAGGCATTGGGGGTCGGGAGCGTAGAGGCATTGGGGGTCAGGGGAGGATGGAGGCATTGGGGGTCAGGGGAGAATGGAGGCATTGGGGGTCAGGGAAGAATGGAGGCATTGTGGGGTCAGGGGAGGATGGAGGCATTGGGGGTCAGGGGAGAATGGAGGCATTGGGGGTCAGGGAAGAATGGAGGCATTGGGGGTCAGGGGAGGATGGAGGCATTGGGGATCAGGGGAGCATAGAGGCATTGGGGGTCAGGGAAGAATTGAGGCATTGGGGGTCAGGGGAGAATGGAGGCATTGGGGGTCAGGGAAGAATAGAGGCATTGGGGGTCAGGGGAGAATGGAGGCATTGGGTGTCAGGGAAGAATGGAGGCATTGGGGGTCAGGGGAGGATGGAGGCATTGGGAGTCAGGGGAGGATGGAGGCATTGGGAGTCAGGGGTGGATGGAGGCTGGGGGCATTTGGGTGGCATTTGTGCATTGCTTCTTCGAAATTATTCAGGAAAAAAACCTGCAGAATTTTTTTTTATCCAAGGGGGTGTCCCGAGCCAAAAAAAAGTTGGGAAACTGCAGTAGAGTAATGAAGACTGATTTATTACTGAGTTCAATGTGAGATGTAGGGGTAGTGGCTGCAGAATCATTTAACACTATATTAAGGCAAGCAGAGGATTTATAGCTCGGTACCTGAAAAATGTAATGCCAATCTCTACAAGGTATAATGCGAAAAATAATTTTGTCTAAGTGCTCTCTGATGACACCTGTCTCGGGAAACGCTCAGTTTAGAAGAGGTTTGCTATGGGGATTTGCTTCTAAACTGCGCGTTTCCCGAGACACGTGTCATCAGAGAGGATTTAGACAGAAAAGATCAACCTTAACTTCAGAAGCTCATAAGTACTGAAAGGATTAAAACATTTTAATAGATGTAATTTACAAATCTGTTTAACTTTCTGGAGCCAGTTGATATATAAAAATTTTTTTTCCTGGAATTCCCCTTTAATTCCCATCATGCATTAAAAATTGTTGATTGCTGCATCGGCTTATGACTTGGCTGCATCTGATCTTCACATTTTCCTTTTAGAGGATTTTGCTTTGAGTCTGAATGCAGCATTAAAAATAAGAACAAAAATGGCTAGGTGAGCAGAATAAAGCTTTTCTGCCAGCAAAAATCTTCTTCCTTGATGTACTACTTAGACAGGGGTTTCCTGCTGAACAATAAACTAGCTGCTATATGTATGTACAGTAGCCGAGTAGTGTATTGTAATATGTTCAAATAGCAGAGAAGTTTACATTTTGACTTCTCCTCACTGTATGTTGTACAGTGGTCCCTCAAGTTACAATATTAATTGGTTCCAGGACGACCATTGTATGTTGAAACCATTGTATGTTGAGACCATAACTCTATGGAAACCTGGTAATTGGTTCTGAAGCCCCAAAATGTCATCCAAAAATAGGAAAAAGGGAGGATTAAAGAAAAATAAGTAGATAACTAATATAGATAAAACAAGTCCTTACATATCCGTCTGGAGAAGATAGGGTTTAGTCTAAAGGGGCGACACGTCTTCTTTACCGTGAGGTCTGTGAATTTATGGAACGGTCTACCTCAGGAACTGGTCACAGCAGGAACAATTAACAGCTTTAAAACAGGGTTAGATACATTCCTGGAACAAAATAACATTAATGCTTATGCAGAATTATAAAACTACATCCCTTCCCCTTATCCCCTTACACCCTTCACTTCAATACCCTGGTTGGACTTGATGGACGTCTGTCTTTTTTCAACCATACTAACTATGTAACTATATAAAAGTAAGAAAGATCTGCTGGGAGCTGTAAATCACTGTTTATGTCAGCGTTTCCCAACCAGGATCCCTCGAGCTGTTGCAAAACTACAACTCCCAGCATGCCCGGACAGCCAAAGGCTGTCCGGGCATGCTGGGAGTTGTAGTTTTGCAACAGCTGGAGGCACCCTGGTTGGGAAATGCTGGTCTAGGTAGAGGACAGGAGCTTCTTCATGGTCCTGTACAGTGCACGCAGTGTCCTAAAAATTTAAAATGGAGCCGTCCTCACCTGGTGTCCCAAGGAGCAGCTTACCCTGGCACAAGTAAAGAGGAGTACAGAACATGTAATACCTCCCTGTACTGTAGGGGGCGCTACGAGACACCAGTCAGTGCATGCACTTCAGTAATACAGAGGTTTTACCAGTGAATGCCCATTCTGATTGGTCGGTTCTTTCAGCCATTGACACGTTTCACAGATGTGGACTGTCCGTACATTGTATGTTGAGTCTGGTTTCAACTTACAATGGTCCAGAATAGACCATTGTATGTTGAAACTATTGTATGTTGAGGCTATTGTAAGTTGAGGGATCACTGTATTAGGATATAACCCCTGGAGGAAACTTTTCACCTTCGTGTTTTTGTTTTTTCCTCCTTGCATTCTAAGAGCCAGACCTCGTTTATTTTTCCATCCACTGATCCATATTAAGGGTACGTTCACACGAGCGGATTTTCACAGCGTATTTCGCTGCGGATTCGCTGGTGAAGGCCCCGCTCTATGCTGTCTTTATATGTGCCTGCTGGTAGCGGCAATACCCGCTACGAGCAGGCACACTGCGATGTGCAAGTCGCAGTATACTCGCACATCGCGGGAGCTCTCTGCCTAGCTCAGAGCAGGGAGAGTGGCCGCGAGTACGCCGCGCACATCGTGTGTGAGTACGCCACGCACATCGTGTGTGAGTACGCCGCGCACATCGTGTGTGAGTACGCCGCGCACATCGTGTGTGAGTACGCCGCGCACATCGTGTGTGAGTACGCCGCGCACATCGTGTGTGAGTACGCCGCGCACATCGTGTGTGAGTACGCCACGCACATCGCTGCAGTGTGTCTGCTCGTCGTGGCATATTGCCGCTACCAGCAGGCACATATAAAGACAGCATAGAGCGGGGCCTTCACCAGCGGATCCGCAGCGTAAAATATGCTGTAAATCCACTCGTGTGAACGTACCCTTAAGCTTGTATTTTGCGCAACAGATTGTACTTTGTAATGACACCATTCATTTTACTATAAACTAAAAAAATAATAATTTGGAGGGAAAATTGAAAAGAATTTACAACTTTTTTTTTTTTTGGGGGGGGGGACATTGAATGGTGTCATTACAAAGTACAATTGGTTGTGCAAAAAACAAGCTTTAATATGGATCAGTGGATGGAAAAATAAAAGAGGTCTGGCTCTTAGAATGCGAGGAGGAAAAAACGAAAACACAAAAGTAAAAATTGGCTGTGCACTTTATGGTAAAATGGACATGTTATCTTTATTCTGTGGGTCAACACAATTGTTTTTCCATATATGATCTGTAGTTTTTATTGGTACCATTTTAGTTTAGATGGGGCTTTTTGATCGCTATATATATATATAAATATATATATATATATATATTTTTTTTAATATAAGATATATATATTTGATCGCTATATATATATATATACCGTATTTATCGGCGTATAACACGCAAAATTTTTAGCCTAAAGTCTATGTGCGTGTTATACGCCGATACCGTCCCAGGAAAGGCAGGGGGAGAGAGGCCGTCGCTGCCCGCTTCTCTCCCCCTGCCTTCCCCTGGGTCTAGAGCCCTGCTGCCGGCCCTTCTCTCCCCCCTGGCTATCGGCGCCGCTGCCCGTTCTGTCCCCCTGACTATCGGTACCGGCGCCGATAGCCAGGGGGAGAGAAGGGGCAGCGGCAATGGGTGCCGCTGCCCCTTCTCTCCCCCTGGCTGTCGGCGCCGCTTCTCTCCCCCTGGCTATCGGCGCCGGCAGTGGGGCGCCGGTACCGATAGTCAGGGGGACAGAACGGGCAGCGGCGCCGATAGCCAGGGGGAGAGAAGGGCCGGCAGCAGGGCTCTAGACCCCAGGAAAGGCAGGGGGAGAGAAGCGGGCAGCGACGGCCTCTCTCCCCCTGCCTTTCCTGGGGGTGTATCGGGGTATACACGCGCACATACGCACCCTCATTTTACCATGGATATTTGGGTAAAAAACTTTTTTTACCCAAATATTCTTGGTAAAATGAGGGTGTGTGTTATAGGCCGGTGCGTGGTATACCCCGATAAATACGGTATATATATATATATATATATATATATATATATATATATATATATATATATATTGATCGCTATATATATATATATATATATATATATATATATATTTGATCGCTATATATATGTATTTGATCGCTTTATATATATATATATATATATATATATATATATATATTCTTTTTTATCGATATATATATATATATTTGATCGCTATATATATGTATTTGATCGCTTTATATATATATATATATATATATTCTTTTTTATCGATATATATATATATATATTTGATCGCTATAAA
The DNA here is from genome assembly GCF_029499605.1 of Hyla sarda. Classification (NCBI taxonomy): domain Eukaryota; kingdom Metazoa; phylum Chordata; class Amphibia; order Anura; family Hylidae; genus Hyla; species Hyla sarda. The sequence continues at coordinate 374,644,259 of NC_079193.1, read as the reverse complement.
TATGTGCGTACGTGTGTATTTTAATATAAGATGTGACCAAACGTCTGCATTTCTGGTGTTTGGTATTATTTTCTTTAGGGTCTATTCACACGTACAGTAGCCCGTGCAGATTTGAAGCGCAGGATTTGTAACTGCAGATTAGAAGCTGTGCTCAGTCATTTAGTTTACAATGAAATCTGCAGCAGAAAATCCTGTGCATCAAATCTGCGCAGGATACTGTACGTGTGAACACACCCTTAGGCTATGCCCACACAGGCAATGTCCGCACGTAAAATCTCTGTGCGGACATTGCCCCTGACAGAACATGCCGGCGCTCGGAAATGCGCCATCTTATAGACTGCAATGCACTTCCGTGCGTTGTTCGCAAAAAGAATTGACATGTCTATTCTTTCTGCAAACACCGGCATTTAAATTTCCGCACCAAATGTTTCCAGCCCGGAAATTCTGCTATGTGAACAGTGCAGCAGAATTTCATTGAAATTTCACTGTAGGACCAGAGCATTTTTTGCTCATCTGACCACTTTTACTTTAAACATTAATTACTCTGATGCTTTTACCTATCATTCTGATTCCGAGATTGTTTTTTCGTGACATATTCTACTTTATGTTAGTGGTAAAATTTTGTCGATACTTCAATAATTTCTTGGTTAAAAATTCCGAAATTTGATGAAAAAATTGAATTAAATTATATATTGATTCACATATAAAATATGTCTACTTTATGTTTGCATCATAAAGTTGACATGTTTTTACTTTTGGAAAACACCAGAGGGCTTCAAAGTTCAGCAGCAATTTTCCAATTTTTCAATAAATTTTCAAAATCAGAATTTTTCGGGGACCAGTTCTGTTTTGAAGTGGATTTGAAGGGTCTTCATATTAGAAATACCCCACAAAGGACCCCATTACAAAAATTGCACCCCTCAAAGTATTCAAAATGACATTCAGTCAGTGTGTTAACCCTTAAGGAGAAAGGAGAAAATTCTAAATCTTCATTTTTTACACTCACATGTTCTTGTAGACCCAGTTTTTGAATTTTTACAAGGGGTAAAAGGAAAAAAATTCTCTTGAGTAAGGAAATACCTCATATGTGTATGTCAAGTGTTCGGCGGGCGCAGTAGAGGGCTCAGAAGGGAAGGAGCGACAATGGGATTTTGGAGAGTGAGTTTTTCTGAAATGGTTTTTGGGGGGCATGTCACATTTAGGAAGCCCCTATGGTGCCAGAACAGCAGAAAACACCCCACATGGCATACCATTTTGGAAACTACACCCCTCAAGCAACGTAACAAGGGGTACAGTGAGCTTTAACGCCCCACAGGTGTTTGACGACTTTTTGTTAAAGTTGGATGTGTAAATTATTTTTTTCACTAAAATGCTGGTTTTCCCCCAAATTTTACTTTTTTACAAGGGGTAATAGGAGACAATGCCCCCCAAAATGTGTAACCCCATCTCTTCTGAGTATGGAAATACCCCATGTGTGGACGTCAAGTGCACTGCGGGCGCACTACAGGGCCCAGAAGAGAAGGAGTCACATTTGGATCTTGGGAAGCAAATTTTTCTGAAATAGTTTTTGGGGGGCATGTCACATTTAGGAAGCCCTTATGGTGCCAGGACAGCAAACCCCCCCCCCACATGGCATACTATTTTGGAAACCACACCCCTTAAAGAACGTAACAAGGGGTACAGTGAGCCTTAACACCTCACAGGTGTTTGACGACTTTTCGTTAAAGTTGGATGTGTAAATGAAATTTTTTTTTTCACAAAAATGCTGGTTTCCCCCCAAATTTTACTTTTTTACAAGGGGTATAATAGGAGAAAATACGCCCCAAAATTTGTAACCCCATCTCTTCTGAGTATGGAAATACCCCATGTGTTGAAGTCAAGTGCATTGCTGGCGCACTACAATGCTCAGAAGAGAAGGAGTCACATTTGCAAATTTTGCTGAAATGGGGGGGTATGTCGCATTTAGGAAACCCCTATGGTGCCAGAACAGCAAAAACATTTTCCTATTTTGGAAACTACACCCCTCAAGGAACATAACAGGGGGTACCATGAGTCTTAACACCCCACAGGTGTTTGATAAATGTTCATTAAGTGGGATGTGAAAAGGAAAATTTTTATTTTTTTACACAAAAATGCTGGGGTTACCCCAAATTTTTCATTTTCACAAGTGGTAAAAGGAGAAAATGTCATCGTAAATTGGTAGATTCATTTATTTGGAGTAAGGACAGACCTCATATCTTGATGTAAGCAGCTCTGAGGGTGCACACCAGGTTTTGGAGGAACAGGAGGGCAGTCAGGGTCCTTGAGCTTTTGTATTGCTGCCTATAGAGCCAGAACAGTGGGACCCCCCTCAAGGGGCATTACATGGGGTAAATAACTGGGGTACACTAAATAACTAAAATGGGGTACAGTGGGACATAAAATTATAAAACAGATTATGTTCCCAGAATGATGACCCAGAGCATAGCCAAAACTAAAAAATATGCCCACCCCAAACCCTATGATCTGAATCCTCATTCTGGGAATGTGATGTGTGTGGCCGTCCCTAACCTGTTGCCTCAAATGCGCACCGCTCAGGTGGAGAGAGAGCGCTGCGCATTTGAGGCAACATAAAAAAGTCCCCGATGATAGTGACTCAGTAACCCATGAACCATTTTGGGAAAAAATACCCCCAGAGGTCTCATCAGGTTTTTTTTTTATAAAAGAGTTTTTTGGACAATTTAGTGGTTTTATGGGGTTGAAATTTGCAATGTACTCTGGACTTGGTACATAGGGGGCAAATTGTGGAAAATTTAAATGAAAAGGGAAAATTTAGGGCTCCATGGAAGTGTGATACTCCCTGAAGCAGTTTTTAATGCAGAGGCCCGGAAGATTGGGGCAAGTGTCACATTGAGTGGTGGTGTCCTTCCGAATCCCCCTCCTGTGACACACTCTGCATCTTTTCTGGGTTCGTCCCTTCTTTCCAGTGTGGGGGACCTCACCTGGAAAGTGTTGGCCTGGGACGATCCTGGCACCTATTACTCCAGTTCCTTGGCAAGTCCGGCCTGGTCTTTCCCGGTCGCCAAAGATCAGGACCTTTAGGACTTTTTCTTGGAACTGAAGGTATGTCCCTGTGTTGCCAGCGTTCTGGTACAGTACAAAAGAGTTGTACATGGCAACCTGTACCATGTAGACCGCAACTTTTTTGTACCATACTCTTGTTTTCCGCATGGCGTTATATGGCTTCAGGATTTGATCAGAAAGATCAACTCTCCCCATATACCGATTGTAGTCCAGAATACAATCGGGCTTGAAGACCGTTGTTGTGGTACCTCGCACAGGGACAGGTAAGCTGCCGTTACCATGAATAGTGGTCAGCATAAGGACATCCCTCTTATCCTTATACCTGACCAACAACAGGTTTTCATGGGTAAGGACACGGGACTCACCCTTGGGCATAGGTGTCTGCAGAAAATTTAGAGAGAGGCCTCTCTGGTTTTTCCGCACGGTCCCACAAGCGGACGTGGATCTGGCGGCAAGGGATGTGAAGAGAGGGATGCTGGTATAAAAGTTGTCCACGTACACATCGAAACCCTTATCCAGCAAAGGGTGCACAAGCTCCCAAACAATTTTCCCGCTAACACCCAGAGTGGGGGAACAATCTGGGGGTTCAATACGGGAATCTCGTCCCTCATACTTGTAAGTGTACCCAGAGGTACTCTCACAAAGTTTATAAAGCTTCACGCCATACCGTGCCCGCTTCGAGGGAATATACTGGCGGAAGATGAGTCTCCCCTTAAAACTGATGAGAGACCTATCTACCGAGAGCTCCCTAAACGGTACGTAGGCCTCCAAAAATTTGGCCCCAAAGTGAACGATGACCGGTCTCACTTTGTAAAGCCAGTCATAGGTGGGATCACTTCGGGGTGGACATGCCTGATTATCTGCATAATGGAGGCTTTTCCGAATTGTCTCGAACCGCCTCCGTGCCATGGCCATACTGTACAGCGGGGTCTGGTAGAAGATGTCCCCGCTCCAGTACTGCCTGACACTTGGCTTTTTGACCAGGCTCATAAGCAGCAAGAGGCACCAAAATGTCCTCATTTCTGCTGCATCAATGGGGCGCCATTCATTGGGCCTGGCCAAAAAAGAATCAGGGTGGTGGGCGATGAACTGCTGGCCGTACAGATTCGTCTGCTCCACCATGTGATTGACAAAACTGTCACTGAAAAAATAACTGAAATAGTCAATTTCAGTGAACCCAGCCGTGTCAATCCGGATTCCGGAGTCGCCAACAAACTCCGAAATCCGTGGCTGATAACCCTCTGGGGGTCTCCAGACAGGTTCATCGGAAGGGGGCTCCGGTAAACTTGTCTGGGGGGTCGGACTCCTAGTACGAGTGGCATTGTCGCTCGTACTAGTGCCGGCCACTGGGCCACTTTCATGGGGGGTGCGTGGCCTCGACTCGAACATAATCTGTTTTATAATTTTATGTCCCACTGTACCCCATTTTAGTTATTTAGTGTACCCCAGTTATTTACCCCATGTAATGCCCCTTGAGGGGGGGTCCCGCTGTTCTGGCTCCATAGGCTGCAATACAAAAGCTCAAGGACCCTGACTGCCCTCCTGTTCCTCCAAAACCTGGTGTGCACCCTCAGAGCTGCTTACATCAAGATATGAGGTGGGGGGTAGGGTGTGTGTGTGTGGGGGGGGGGGCAGGGGAGTATGTAGTGTGTGTTTGGTGTGACTGTATTGTATAACGGTGTGTGATTAAAAATCACACACAGTTATATGGGGTAAAAAAAAAAAGCTGCTGCGGCCCAAAAAAAAGGGGGGGGGGGGGGCAAATTGCAGCCCCCTGAACCCCTAATAGGTCCCGGGTCACACTGAAAAAACTGCAGAGGACCCTTGGGGACCTATTAGGGGGTCGGGGGGCGGATTTTTTTTTTTTTACTTTCACTTTATTTTCCCTACCTTTCCCTGGGCTGGATTCTTTCCCTGTTCTATGGGGGCTTCTGATCTGCTGAGGGGGGGTCCCTGGCTTCCTCCTGCAGCTCTGACTACTGACTGAACTCAGCCAGCCGCGGGAGCTGCAGGAGGATCCTGTTAATCCCTCCCCTGCCGGCTGCTTTTGGTCCAGCCAATAGCAGCAATCCTGGGGGGGGGGGGTGACGAAATCGCCAGCTCCCCATAGATACAGGAGGTGATTGGGGGTGTATCCTACACCCCCGATCATCTTGTATCTCCGGGTCAGCCCGTGACCCGCATCACCGGAATCGCAGTAAATCACAAGTGTGAATTCACTTGCGATTTTCTGCGATCGCCGACATGGGGGGGGGTCTGATGACCCCCCTGGGCATTTGCGCGGGGTGACTGCTGATCGATATCAGCAGTCAACCCCATTCGGTCCCCGCCCGGCGCACGGCAGGGACCGAAATTCCCACAGACGTACGCGTATGTCCTTGGTCCTTAACTACCAGGATGCTTAGACATACACGTACGTCCATGGTCCTTAAGGGGTTAATAGTTCGAACAATTCTGCACAAATATTCTTTATATTAATTATATATTTATTTTTTTATTTTTATTTTTTAAACGGGAGGAGGATTATTTAAATTTTTAGCAAAGAAATCTTGCTATTGCAAAACTACAACTCCCAGCACGCCCGGACAGCCTCCGGCTGTCCGGGTGTGCTGGGAGTTGTAGTTTTGCAACAGCTGGAGGCACACTGCTTGGGAAACACTGCTGTAAGTACTCTTTTTAAATACTATTCCTGTATATGATGCCTGATAAAGAAACCTAAGTTGACTAGAAAGCTTGCTGTGTACAATCATTTCTTTTATGATTGGATAGACACTGACAACAACAGCAAAAAAGAACCATCCAATCTGCTTGGAGTCTTGACCTCGGGAATGCTTGACGGGTAACCATTTGTCTGGCAGAGCTGTCTAAATCATTTGTTATGGGGGGGACATTCATCTAATGTTTATGGCCGGACTAATTCGCCGATGGCAATGATCTCGTGAGTGCGCATTGATTTTTCTCCTTAATTGCGGTCACTTAAAGGAGAGAACTGATTAAAGTCAATGGAGACTTGTTAAAGGGGTATTCCAGGATTTTTGTTTTATTTGACTATGCTACAGGGGTGTAAAATTAGCGTAGTTCATAATATAGTGTCTGTACCTGTGTGTGATGGTTTACTCATGATTTTCACCCCAATATTTATTTTGAACAGCATACAAAATGACTGTTGTCTCAGATTTTTCCCAGGTTGCAATGCGGCCGAGACCTGACATCACTAGTCAGCTGATGACAGGGAGCCTGTCTGCTTCAATGGGTGGAGCGATCGCTTGGTGGGAGAGAGATCAATCTGCAACTAATGCAACAGCTGTAGGCACCCTGATTGAAAACCACAGGTCTTTTGAATGGATGCAGCTCATTTATGTGTCAATGGGTGGGGTGGCTGATGTGTGGGAGGGAGGAAAAGGGAATTATGGGATTTGTAGGCAAAAAAAGGAAACTCAAACAGGAAATACCAGTTCACAAAAAGCTAGCCACAGTATTTTGGTAATCTCACAACATAGCCATTTATCCCCAAAACAAGCGAAGATCCTTCCTAAGCCATGTCTATTACTGTCTGCCAGGTACGTACTAAAATCACCTTATTGGTGGAGAACCCCTTTAACGGTGCAGAGTATCACTTAAGCTCCAGCCCGTCGTATAAATCCCTAGTCTCTTCCAGGAATTACAGGATAGTTGGCAAGTTCACAATACTAAATTTCTGACACCCATTTATTGCCTTTTTATCACATTTTTTTATGTGTCTTTTAGAAAGATGTTTGCTTGTTCACAGCTTCCTTTCCTTCCGAACTTGGCCTCGTTCTCCTTTTCAAGATCCCCAGTAGGATGATAAGGAAACACTAAAAGTTTCCTTTCACTTAACTCGAAACGCAAACACAAGGGATTTTAAAATAAACACAGGCCTCACTTCCTCCATCCTCTGAAGTGCAACATCTTATGGAAATAAGCTGATATGTTTTCCTGTTCTGTATCTCAGGCTCTTTCTCTACCTGTCAGACACCTGACTCCTAAAAACTCCAGAAATCCCTGACTGCTACAACAACTCAAGAAACTGTCAACACCAAACAGGGAAATGTGTTCTGCGGCCTAGGAATCACTGCGAGCAGTTCAGGCAAAAGGTAATGCAGCAGCACAATGATCGGGTAGACTCCGCCACTGTGATTTCAGGACTTAGGAATTAGTTCAATGAACTAATAGTCAACTTAAAGGGGTACTCCGCCCCTGGCATCTTATCCCCTATCCAAAGGATAGGGGATAAGATGTTAGATCGCCATGGTCCCGCTGCTGGGGACCCCGGGGATCGCCACTGCGGCACCCCGCCATCATTACTGCGCAGAGCGAGTTCGCTCTGTGCGTAATGACGGGCGATACAGGGGCCGGAGCAGCGTGATGTCATGGCTCCGCCCCTCATGACATCATGGCCCGTCCCCTTAATGCAAGTCTATGGCAGGGGGCGTGACGACCGCCACGTCCCCTCCCATAGACTTGTATTGACGGGGCAGGCCGTGACATCACGAGGGGTGGAGCCGTTACGTAACGCTGCTCCGGCCCCTGTATTGCCCATCATTACGTGCAGAGCGATCTCGCTCTGCGCAGTAATGATAGCGGGGTGCTGCAGCAGCGATCCCCGGGGTTCCCAGCAGCGGGACCCCGGCGATCTGACATCTTATCCCCTATCCTTTGGATAGGGGATAAGATGTCTAGGGGCGGCGTACCCCTTTAAAGGGGTACTCAGGGGAAAACTTTTTTTTTTTTAAATCAACCGTGCCAGAAAGTTAAATAGATTTGTAAATTACTTCTATTAAAAATTCTTTACCCTTCCAGTACTTTTTAGCAGAATTTCTTTTTTGTCTTGTCCACAGTGCTCTCTGCTGACACCTGATGCCCGTATCAGGAACTGTTCAGAGCAGGAGAAAATCCCCATAGCCAATCTATGCTGCTCTGGACAGTTCCTGATACGGGCATCAGGTGTCAGCAGAGAGCACTGTGGACAAGACGAAAAAGAAATTCAAAAAGAAAAGAATTTCCTCTGTTGCATACAGCTGCTAATAAGTACTGGAAGGGTAAAGATTTTTTTTAATAGAAGTCATTACCTGTAACCCTGTATCGTTCAGAGACGAAAAATTTAAGCACTGCAAAGAAGAGTTGATGAGTGCAGCTTCATTTCTACTCTCTCATGAACACAGTTTTTTGTGAACTTCGCACGGCAATGCACCACCACCTAGTGCGAACACAGCACACACACTAGCGTCCAATTGGTTAACAGGACAGACAGTCTCTAGTGTCAGCCCATTCTTTCTTGTTGTGAGTAATTTACAAATCTGTTTAACTTTCCGGCACCAGTTGATTTAAAAAAAAAAATAATGTTTTCCACCGGAGTACCCCTTTAATAATCTAACCATTAGTGCCTCCCCCAGGGAATATAAGGCCCCTACCACCCTCCCACATAAAAAGTGCCAAGTGCCTTCAAGGTGGAGGGCTTACTCACTAGCCTGAATGAAAGAACCCTGAAATGATTACACCCTTTGACTAGTGATAATCCAGCTAAATATCACCTATGCAACCTGCAATATTCTTCAAGAAGACACTCTACGCCAGAGTTAGAAACCTTAAAGGAGATGTCCGGTGCATCCTTTTCCTATTCCATCCTGCCCAGGCTGCAAAAAAAGAGAAAACAGACTGTCACTTAACTTCCTACATTCACCCGGAGCTCCGCAACAGCTGATTGGTCAGCCGGGCTGTCTACTTCCTACTTCCTTCAGCCCGGTACGTCACACGGCGCTTCAGCCTATCACCGGCCGAGGCGGGACATCCCTGCGACCAGTGATAGGCTGATGCGCCATGTGACGTTACGGGCTAAAGGAAGTAGGTAGTAGACAGGCCGGCCGACCAATCAGCTGTTGCAGAGCTCTGGGGGAACGTAGGAAGGTAAGTGATAGTTTGTTTTCTCTTTTTTTGCAGCCCGGGCAGGATGGAATAGGAAAAGTCTGCACCGGACATCTCCTTTAACCCCTTCCCGACCTATGACATACCTGTACGTCATGGGTGGCAAGGTGTTCCCGACCCATGACATACAGGTACGTCATGAACATTTTTGCCGCTACTCGCGGCACCCCGCAGCGCCCGGAAAGATGGTGGCTATCACTGATAGCCAGCCATCTTACCATGCGACCACGGGGGGTTTCATCCCCCCCCCCCCCACCCCAGCGATCGCTGCTATCAGCTGGTCAAATCTGACTAGCTGATAGCAGCGTTTCGCTATGAAAATACTTAGCAGCGCGGTGTGTGAGTTTCGATCACGGGGATCGGGACACACACCGCTCTGCTAAGTGTCCCTGACCAGTCCCCCGGCGTCACTTACCCGTCCGAGCGGTGTCCCGAGCGGTCCCGGCGGTCCCGGCGTCCTCTGTGCGGTCCCGGCTGCGCTGCGTCCCGGAGGTGAGTTTCCGGCAGCAGTGCAGCATCTTCATTGGCAGCAGTGAGATCGCCGTAAAGCGATCTCACTGCTGCCTCTGAGAGTTTCAAAACTGCAACTCCCAGCATGCCCAGACAGCCTTTGGCTTTCTGGGCATGCTGGGAGTTGTAGTTTTGCAACATCTGGAGGTCCTCAGTTTGGAGACCACTGTATAATGGTCTCCAATCTGTGCTCTTCCAGATGTTGCAAAACTACAACTCCCAGCATGCTCAGTCTGTCCAGGCATGCTGGGAGTTGTAGTTCTCTAACATCTGGAAGAGCACAGATTGGAGACCATTATACAGTGGTCTCCAAACTGTGGACCTCCAGATGTTGCAAAACTACAACTCCCAGCATGCCCAGACTGCCCAAGCATGCTGGAAGTTGTAGTTCGGCAACATATGATCCTTCAGATATTGCCAAACTACAACTTCCAGCATGCCTGGGCAGTCTGGGCATGCTGGGAGTTGTAGTTTTGCAACAACTGGAGGCACACTAGTTGGGAAACATTGTCCGTTTCCTACCTCAGTGCCTCCAGCTGTTGCAATTGTTGCAAAACTATAACTCCCAGCATGCACTGACAGACCATGCATGCTGGGAGTTGTAGTTTTGCAACAGCTGGAGGCACACTGGTTTGGAAACACTAAGTTTGGTTGCAAAACACTTGAAAGTTTATTACTTAACTTAGTGTTTCCAAACCAGTGTTCCTCCAGCTGTTGCAAAACTACAACTCCCAACATGCACGGACAGCCAAAGGGCATGCTCGGAGTTTGCAACAGCTGGATGTTTGCCCCCTCCCCCCAATGTGAATGTACAGGGTACACTCACATGGGCGGAGGTTTACAGTGAGTGCTGCAAGTTTGAGATGGCGCAAATTTTGTGCTGCAGCTCAAACTTCCAGCGGCAAACTTGCTGTGAACCTCTGCCCATGTGACTGTACCCTAAAAACACTACACTACACTAACACTAACCTAAAATAAAAAGACTACATATACACATACCCCTACACAGCCCCCCTCCCAAAAAAATGAAAAACGTCTGGTACGCTACAGTTTCCAAAACGGAGCCTCCAGCTGTTGCAAAATAATAACTCCCAGTATTGCCGGACAGCCATTGACTGTCCAGGCATGCTGGGAGTTTTGCAACAGCTGGAGGCACCTTGTTTGGGAATCATTGGCATAGAATACCCCTATGTCCACCCCTATGCAAATCCCTAATTCAGGCCTCAAATGCGCATGGCGCTCTCTCACTTTGGAGCCCTGTCGTATTTCAGGGCAACAGTTTTGGGACACATATGGGGTATCTCCGTACTCGGGAGAAATTGCCTTACAAATTTTGGGGGGCTTTTTCTTCTTTAACCCCTTATGAAAAGATGAAGTTGGGGTCTACACCAGCATGTTAGTGAAAAAAAATAAATTTTTTACACTGACATGCTGGTGTTGCCCTATACTTTTCATTTTCACAAGAGGTAAAAGGGAAAAAAGACCCTCTAAATTTGTAATGCAATTTCTCCCGAGTACGGAGATACCCCATATGTGGGCGCAAAGTGCTCTGGGGGCGCACAACAAGGCCCAGAAGGGAGAGTGCACCATGTACATTTGAGGCGATTTGCACAGGGGTGGCTGATTGTTACAGCAGTTCTGACAAACGCAAAACAATAAATATCGATATGTGACCCCATTTTGGAAACTACACCCCTCACGGAATGTAATAAGGGGTGCAGTGAGCATTTACACCCCACTGGTGTATGACAGATTTTTGGAACAGTGGTCTGTGAAAATTAAAAATAAAATTTTTGATTTGCACAGTCCACTGTTTCAAATATCTGTCAAACGCCAGTGGGGTGTAAATGCTCACTGCACCCCTTATTAAATTCCATGAGGGGTATAGTTTCCAAAATGGGTTCACATGTGGGGGGGTCCACTGTTCTGGCACCATAGGGGCTTCCTAAATGGGACATGCCCCCCAAAAACCCTTTCAGCAAAACTCACTCTCCAAAATCCCATTGTCGCTCCTTCCCTTCTGAGCCCTCTACTGCGCCCGCCGAACACTTTACATACGCATATGAGGTATTTCCTTACTCGAGAGAAATTGGGTTACAAATTTTAGGGTGATTTCTCTCCTTGTACCCCTTGTAAAAATTCAAAAATTGGGTCTACAAGAAAATGCGAGTGTAAAAAATGAAGATTTAGAATTTTCTCCTTCACTTTGCTGCTATTCCTGTGAAACACCTAAAGGGTTAAAACACTTACTGAATGTCATTTTGAATACTTTGGGGGGTGCAGTTTTTATAATGGGGTAATTTATGGGGTATTTCTAATATGAAGACCCTTAAAATCCACTTCCAACCTGAACTGGGCCCTGAAAAATTACGATTTTGAAAATCTTGAGAAAAATTGGAAAATTGCTGCGGAACTTTGAAGCCCTCTGGTGTCTTTCAAAAGTAAAAACTTGTCAATTTTTTTATGCAAACACAACGTAGACATATTGTATATGTGAATCAATATGTAATTTATTTGGAATATCCATTTTCCTTTCAAGCAGAGACTTTCAAAGTTAGAAAAATGCTAAATTTTCAAAATTTTCATGAAATTTTTTGATTTTTTACCAAGAAAGGATGCAAATATCAGTGAAATTTTACCAATAACATAAAGTAGAATATGTCATGAAAAAACTGTCTCGGAATCAGAATGATAAGTAAAAGCATTCCAGAGTTATTAATGTTTAAAGTGACAGTGGTCAGATTTTCAAAAAATGCCCAGGTCATGAAGGTGAAAATGGGCTGGGTCATGAAGGGGTTAATGGTCTATTTACACACACAGTATTCTGTGCAGATTTGACGCGCAGGATTATTTGCTGCAGATTTCAATGTAAACTGAACAGAGTTTGAAATCCTGAACATCAAATCTGTGCAGAATACTGTACGTGTGAATAGACCCTATATGACCCTATTCTGAGCAGATTTGATGTGCAGGATTTCAAGCTGTGTTCAGTCATTCATTTTACAGTGAAATCTGCAGCAGAAAATCCTGCACATCAAATCTGTGCAGAATACTGTGTGTGTGAATAGGGGTATTCAAGGAATCAAAAAACAGGCATTTTTTCTTTCAAAGACAGCGCCCTCCTTGTCTCCACTTTGGGTGTGGTATTACATCTTGGCTCCATTCACATCAATGGAACTGAGCTGCGCAACCACACCCAAACTGGAGACAAACAGCAAGAGGTGTTTGAAGGGGGAAAAGGCCCGTTTCTTAATTCCTGGAATTCCCTTTAATAAGGCTAGGATTCCACTTGGTTTTTTTTCTGGCAGTTTTTGGAAAACTGCCAGTGCAATTTTTGAGCCAAAGTCAGAAGTGGATCCATAAGGGAGGAGAAGTGTAAGTCCTTCCTTTATATGTCCTATTCATTTTGAATACACTTCTGGCTTTGGCTCAAAAACTGCACTGGAAGTTTTCCAAAAACTGCCAGAAAAAAAACCAAGTGGAGACTCAGCCTTAGAGAGATTTCTGATAAGTGGAAATCTTTACCCCAGGCAACTAAATTTATCAGAAAAATTTCACAAAGCGATCGTTCTCCTCTCAGAGGTAGGCAGAACCATTACTATCTAGAGGTCTACGAACTCCGGGTGAGGAGGATGCAAACCCAAGTAACAGGATTTTTGACTGGGAAGGTACACCACTAGCCCCCCGTCTGACATGTTTTTCCAGCCTGGGCTCTGATGACCCATGATAGAGATGGGGTTGCATTATCCCAATAAAATCACCTTCCACTTACCTGACGTGTCCATCCTTGGTCAGCGCCGTGGAGATCCGCCACTCCTTGGAAGTCTATCCCCAGTTGCTGTTTACCTGGTTGGGAGGCGGCAGACCGGACCTTACCGCTCACTCACGCTTACCGTTGTTGTGTGTGAGTCCACACAACCACCTGGGGTAAGAGGCTTGCATAATCATTCCTTTTGCCATATCCACCCGAGTGGTTTTACGCTATGGAGCGCTTTTTATAGCTGGACAGTTCCTGACATGGACAGAGGTGTCAGCAGAGAGCACTGTGGTCAGGCAGAAAAGAAATTCACAAAGAAAAGAACTTCCTCTGGAGCATACAGCAGCTAATAAATACTGGAAGGATAAGTTTTTTTAATAGAAGAACTTTACAAATCTGTATAACTTTCTGGCACCAGTTGATAAAAAAAAAAAAAAAAAGCGAGTACCCCTTTAAGGAACTTATGAAGACTTCCCCCAGGTCCGCAGGATGAAGACCACTTATATAGAAGATGTGCTCCATTCTTACGAGCTTGTTGTATTCTTTGTATGTTTGTGCTGTATTATTTATTTATTTATTTTATTCAATTCAATGTTGAAAACAGGAGCCTTTCTAGAAACATTTCCTAGAATGGCTTAGGCCCCATTCACACTACGGAATTCCCGCGGAACTTCCAGGCGGAATTCCGCGGTGTGAACTTTAACATTAGTGTGAACGGGTTTCCGCGAGACCCGTTCACACTGCCGAATTTCAGCGGCGGACATTTCCGCCGCTGAAAGTGTTCCGCGCAAAGAAAGAACATGTTCATTCTTTGCGCGGATTCCGCGAGCACTGCATAGCCGTCAATGGTGACGGCTCAGTGCCCCGCGGCCTTAGCACCGAAGCACCTTTGGCGGCGGCTGCCAGGCGGAAGCTCCGCTCGCGGAATTCATCCGCGAGAATTCCGACGTGTGAACGCACCCTAATGGAGAAATTGGCCCCTAGAGAGTTCAGCAAAAGCAGAAAATGTGAGTGTTTTCTTCTTATTTTGTGTGGTTTTGGTGCAGATACTTTTTTTTTTTACATTCAGTGAAGTCAGTAGGTGATATATTGAGAAATCTGATGGAAACTGATGTCAATTTATATTTGGTTTAGAGGAGCTGTAGAAGGCTGGGATCCGACGGCAAAAAAAAAACAAAACAAAAAAAAACAATGCCAAACAAAAGTCGTATTTGCAACACTGTAGACAGATGGTAGTTGGGAGCCAATAGGGAAATATGAAGTGCCATACCTACACAGATTTTTGTGACACTCCCCTCCCCCTTCTTATCACTTGCCATTTTTCATTACAAAGACTTATATAGCTCGAAAAAAAAAGGCCAGAAAAATATGCAAATGCCCATGCATGTGAGCTCTGTTCTGCCATTATTTTCCTCCAATTCTTCAATAGAAATCCTTGAATCATGTGATGAAAGACTTGTAAAGAGAAAAAACACAGACAAAAGAAGTGCTTAAAAAATAGCCTATCTTAATACACTTTCCTTTGGGGAAAATAAAAAGCTAAAAACTGCATAAGGCTAAGTTTCGACTTTTTTTTCTGTCCCAAAAAAACGACAGAAGAAACGCCACGGCATTTTCCTGTGTTTGGCGTTTTTTTCTGGCGTTTTTGCCTTCGAGTGTAAATTGCTTTTTTTGGCCCCTTTGGTGTATTTTAAGAATTTGTTGGGTACCAAAAAAAAAGAATGCAGAAAGGATCGGAAAAAAAATATAACAACATTAAGTTTTTTAGAACAACATTTTTATTAATTTTTAAACAAGGACCAATGTATGTGGGTGGGCATGGACCTAAAAATGTAGCCGACAATATTAAAAATGTATAAAGGGGCCATTTAATTGTAAAAATAATGAAACTTTTTATTAGTAATGTATTTTAATTATGTGTTTAATAAATTGTGTGTATTTTTGGGTGCCACCATCCGGCCAATCCACACTCTGGGCGGAAAATATGAATCAGTGATGTGAATTTTTATTCACATTACTGGCCGGCCCGGAGTATAGAGCAGAGATGCGAGTGCAGGAGAAAGCCGCTCCGCATCTCTGCAATATAAAGGACGATTGCATCGGGTGTCAGGAGTGACACCTGGGGCGATCTGTCTATTATTACAGGCACTACTACTCCCAGCATGAAACACTCTGTAGTAGTAGTACTACCTAAAAAATTTAAAAATAAAGAAAAAAAAGTGACAAAAGTAAAAAAACGCACAAACTTTATTAAACACATAATTAAAATACAATACTAACAAAAAGTTTCACAAAATTAATTAAATGGCCCCTTCTACATTTTTATATTGTCGGCTACATTTTTAGGTCCCTGCCCACCCACATACATTGGTCCCTGTTTAAAAATTCATAAAAATTTCATTCTAAAAAATATGAATTTTATTAAATACTATTTTTTTTCCATCCCTACTCTATTTTTAATAGTTTTTTTTAATGGTACCCTACAAAATGTTAGTAAAAAAAGGTATCTCCATTACTTTTTTTTGGATCACTAAAGTCCAAAAAAGAATAAAAACCGCCTGCAAAAATGCCAAAGTTAAAACCCACATGGCGTTTTTCTTGGCGTTTTTTCACTCCCATAGACTTCTATGTGAGAAAAACGCCACAATTTCAGTGAAAAAATACGTTATAGTCTCAACATGCTGCGATTTTGGAAAAACTGCCAAGGAGCTGAAAAAACGGCAAAAGGATAAAAAAAAATAACGCCAAACTGAAAAACGCAAAGTGGAAAATAAATGTTACTATTTCTCTTTGATTTACAGCTAACATCTGGCAGATTTGGCAATTTAAAAAAATAAATAAATAAAAAAAACAAGTGGAAACTTAGCCTTA
Source organism: Hyla sarda (assembly GCF_029499605.1). Lineage (NCBI taxonomy): Eukaryota > Metazoa > Chordata > Amphibia > Anura > Hylidae > Hyla > Hyla sarda. The sequence continues at coordinate 374,628,115 of NC_079193.1, read as the reverse complement.
TGGAGAAGAGAAATAAAGGGGTCAGTATTTTGTAGGATTCTTGCAAGATTTTTATTCAGGTTTCTTGAGACACAAATTTGTTTAGCGTTTCTTTTTGACTGCAAAAAGCTGAATATAAATCCTGCAAAAATGTATGTCAGCTTAATCCGATGTTTCCCAACCAGGTGCCTGCAGATGCTGCAAAACTACAACTCCCAGCATGCATGGAGAGGCCAAAGTCAGATATTTTGAAAAAAGTGAGAGATTGAAATTCAGTGTATGGGTAGGTTCACACGAGCAGACCCACAGCATATTTTACGCTGCAGATCTTCCACTGAAGGACCCCTGCATGGTGGCTTTACATGTGCCTGCTATGTGCGTACTTGCGCACATCGCGGCCCCTCCCCTTGGTCCATGAGCTAGGCCGAGAGCTGCCGCGATGTGCGAGTATACTACGCATGCATGCTGCGACTCGTAGAGGCGTATTGCCGCTCCAAGCAGGCACATGTAAAGCCACCATGCAGGGGTCCTTCAGCGGCGGATCTGCAGCGTAAAATACGCTGTGGGTCCGCTCGTATGAACGTACGCTATTACTAAATTGCTAAAAGTTTTCAATACATAATACATTTGCTTTAGTTACTCTGTTCTTTTCAGGCTAGGTTTCCACTTGGTTTTTTTTCTGGCAGTTTTTTGAATGTCTGCCACTGCAGTTTTTGAGCCAAAGTCAGAAGTGGATCCATAAGGGAGGAGATGTATAAGTCCTTCCTTTTATATGTCCTATTCCATTTGAATACATTTCTGGCTTTGGCTCAAAAACTGCAGTGGCAGATCTCCAAAAACTGCCATAAAAAAAAACCAAGTGGAAACCTAGCCTAATGAAGGTGGAAACTAATGGAACAAATTGAGCAAGTCAAAATTTGTCAGTTTTATGTAGCATTGCTTGCAGGGTGACAATGGAAAGTGCTCAATTAGGAGTATCTCCCCAGGCTATGTGTGCTGAATCTCATCATCTCCTACTTCCTTAGCTCACGTTCCCCCAATGCCTAATTGTCTATTCACATGGGGTAATTACCACTTGCGGAATTCCGCCTCAAATTAAAACCCATAGACTTCTATGGGATTCCACACTCCCATACAACCTTCTGAAATTCTGCAAGCGGAATTACAGAAGGTTGAAGGGAAGTGTGGAATCCCACAGAAGTCTATGGCCTTTAATTTGAGGCAGAAATTCCGCCGTGTGAATACACCCTAAGGCTAGGTTCACACCTGTGCAGAATTTCGGGCGGAAATCGAGTCAGCGTCACTAGGACAGTGTTAGATCATATGCTGGAGCTCTCCCGCATGTAATTGAACGCTGTTAAGCAATCATGCAATAAAGAAGTTTACAGTTACCTGGTGAGTGCTCCATTTCTTTCAATTATTTTATGGAATATGCCTTTTAGTTTATCTGATTGTAGATGTGGTAAAGGGGTACTCCGGTGGAAAAAAATTTATTTTTATTTTTATCAACTGGTGCCAGAAAGTAAAACAGATTTGTAAATTACTTCTATTAAAAAATCTTAATCCTTCCAGTACTTATTAGCTGCTGAATACTACAGAGGAAATTTGTTTCTTTTTGGAACACAGAGATCTCTGCTGACATCATGAGCACAGTGCTCTCTGCTGACATCTCTGTCCATTTTAAGAACTGTCCAGAGTAGGAGAAAATCCCCGTAGCAAACATATGCTGCTCTGGACAGTTCCTAAAATGGACAGAGATGTCAGCAGAGAGCACTGTGCTTGTGATGTCAGCAGAGAGCTCTGTGTTCCAAAAAGAAAAGAATTTCCTCTGTTGTATTCAGCAGCTAATACGTACTGGAAGGATTATGGTTTTTTAATAGAAGTCATTTACAAATCTGTTTAACTTTCTTGCACCAGTTGATTAAAAAAAAAGTATTCCACCGGAGTACCCCTTTAATGAGTTTTAAGTAATGTTGTAATATGGAGTTTTTCAGTCCTGGGGTATATGGTGTGTGCGTCTCAAATCTTTTTGTGCAACTTAGATTATATCTCTGCCAATAAAGTCAGTCTAAAAAACATTTTTAAGTATAACTTCAGCAATAAGCCACCTTTATTAATGTCCATGTAAAATTGTTCATCCGGACAGGGCTTGTCTATGCATTTGTATGAATACCGGAAACCTGATACGGAATGTTCTTCGTCTCTCCACTATTCACTTTTGTTATGAACCGTGAGAAAATGATTTATGCATTGATAGGAAGAAAAGTGAAATTAATTGAAACAAAGGACAGACAGTGCTCCGTAGTGTGTTAGCCAAGAGGTGCACTGGGGGGGTAAGACAAACTGCACACTTACCCCAGAAGGTTACACTCCACCAAGTGCAACGATGGTTTAGAGTAGAATGATAATGAATGACTGCAGCCCTTCCACGTCTGATAAAATTTATTCTTAAGAAGAAGCTTCCAAAATTTGACGGGATAGCATGGCGCTGACACAGTGGTAAAAAGGGAACTGACGTTTTAATCACCCATGATGCAACGCGTTTCACAGTACAACTGCTTCATCAGGCGTTATGCCTGATGAAGCAGTTGTACTGTGAAACGCGTTGCATCATGGGTGATTAAAACGTCAGTTCCCTTTTTACCACTGTGTCAGCGCCTTGCTATCCCGTCAAATTTTGGAGGCTTCTTCTTAAGAATACAAGTGAAATTCATGGCAGCAGACATTCAGTAGGTTACTGTACACGCTTGAGCTGAGGCCTGTGGTTGGAAGCGTGCTGCCAAATCTTACAGAGGTATTCAGTTCTGCAAAGAGAATTATCAGTGAATATTTAAAAGCAGCCAAGGACCCTGCTGCATACTGTGCAAAAACATGTGCTGTCTGAGAAGAGCAGCACATTCCAAGACTGGTTTCACGTGGTTATTCTATACCAGTGGTCTTCAACCTGCGGACCTCCAGATGTTGCAAAACTACAACTCCCAGCATGCCCGGACAGCCGTTGGCTGTCCAGGCATGCTGGGAGTTGTAGTTTTGCAACATCTGGAGGTCCGCAGGTTGGAGATCACTGTTCTATAGTTTTGTTACTCCAACAAGATCTGTCCCCTGCCCCACTATAGAGTGGTACGTTGTCTGCAATGAAAACCTTGGTTGTAGTACTCCTATCTCAGTACTGTCATTTAGAGCGTTACTATTTGTACCATCAATAATTTTATATCTGTGTCTGGACACATGCTAGGCCTATGACTGGCTCAGGCAACATTAGGCTACTTATACGCTGCTACATGATCCTATTTTTATGACCCCTGATGATGTCTGCCAATCGAGGAAACACGTCGGGATATGGTTTTGAGTTAACAATCGTCCACTTGGGGGTTTTATCTGAATTAATACACACTCCCAAGGTGTACTAGTTACCATTAGTTATATAATTCATACAGATATTGATTTCTGGTGCAGATTTAAAACTGCTGCATAGCAATTCTTTTTTTGTGTATCCATTGCTGATTAAGGCTGGGCCTGCAGTGGGGAGCAAAAGTTTGGGCACCCCAGGTAAAACATTTTTTATTAATGTGCATAAAGAAGCGAAGGAAAGATGGAAAAAATCTCCAAAAGGCATCAAATTACAGATTAGACATTCTTATAATTTGTCAACAAAAGTTAGATTTTATTTCCATCATTTACACTTTCAAAATAACAGAAAACAAAAAAATGGCATCTGCAAAAGTTTGGGCACCCTGCAGAATTTATAGCATGCACTGCCCCCTTTGCAAAGCTGAGACCTGCCAGTGTCATGGATTGTTCTCAATCATCATCTGGGAAGACCAGGTGATGTCAATGTCAAAGGTTTTAAATGCCCAGACTCATCTGACCTTGCCCCAACAATCAGCTCCATGGGTTCTTCTAAGCAGTTGTCTAGAAATCTGAAACTGAAAATAGTTGACGCTCACAAAGCTGGAGAAGGCTATAAGAAGATAGCAAAACATTTTCAGATATCAATATCCTCTGTTCGGAATGTAATTAAGAAATGGCAGTCATCAGGAACAGTGGAAGTTAAAGCAAGATCTGGAAGACCAAGAAAAATATCAGACAGAACAGGATTGTGAGAAAAACAATTCAAAAGCCACGTTTGACTGTACAATCCCTCCAGAAAGATCTGGCAGACACTGAAGTTGTGGTACACTATTCCACTATAAAGAGATACTTGTCCAAATATGGTCTTCATGGAAGAGTCATCAGAAGAAAACCTCTTCTACAGCCTCACCACAAAAATCAGCGTTTGAACTTTGCAAATGAACATATAGATGCATTTTGGAAACAAGACAGATGCATTTTGGAAACAAGTTCTGTGGGCCGATGAGGTTAAAATTGAACTTTTTGGCCAGAATGAGCAAAGGTACGTTTGGAGAAGAAGGGGAACAGAAGTTAATGAAAAGAACCTCTGTCCAACTGTTAAGCATGGTGGTGGATCAATCATGCTTTGGGGTTGTATTGCAGCCAGTGGCACAGGGAACATCTCACGAGTAGAAGGAAAAATTGATTCAATAAAATTTGAGCAAATTTTGGATGCTAACTTGATGCCATCTGTGAAAAGGCTGAAGTTAAAGAGAGGATTGCTTCTACAAATGGATAATGATCCTAAACACACCTCGAAATCCACGGGGGATTACATCAAGAGGCATAAACTGAAGGTTTTGCCATGGCCTTCACAATCTCCTGACCTCAACATAATTGAAAATCTATGGATAGACCTTAAAAGAGCAGTGCGTGACAGACAGCCCAGAAATCTCAAAGAACTGGAAGACTTTTGTAAGGAAGAATGGGCAAAGATACCTCAAACAAGAATTGAAAGACTCTTGGCTGGCTATAAAAAGCGTTTACAAGCTGTGATACTTGCCAAAGGGGGCAGTACAAGATATTAACTCTGCAGGGTGCCCAAACTTTTGCAGACGCCATTTTTTTGTTTTCTGTTATTTTGAAAGTGTAAATGATGGAAATAAAATCTAACTTTTGTTGACATATTATAAGAATGTCTAATCTGTAATGTGATGCCTTTTGGAGATTTTTCCATCTTTCCTTGGCTTCTTTATGCACATTAATACACATTTTTACCCAAACTTTTGATTCCCACTGTACACAGCGATTCTGGGTGTGACAGTGGTCACACAACCAAATATGGCCCTGTTGTACCCTGCAGATTGCACTGCATCGCACCTAATTTAAGCAAATAGGGTTGCACTGAAACCGACAAGTGGCCACAACCCGACAGTAGCAAGAAATTCCATCTTATTTTGACTATTGGGTTGCCTCTAATGACAAAACTATTTTTGGACTGTAAAATAAAATACATAAATGAGGATAAATATGAACAGATAGATAGACAGATATATGTAGATAGAAAGATATGAGATAAAAACAGTGCCGGCCCTACAATGGGTCCCGCTAGGTCCATTGGACGCAGGCAGCACCTTCACAGGGGCGGCAAATTGCCGTCCTGGGAACAGGCCGGAGTGGCCTACCCGGATACCGGGAAAATTCCCAGTAGGCCGCCCGCCTTCATGGCTGGCGATGGGGCCCTGTGGTAGCTAGTGCTGCTTACAGACAACGGCCTATTACACACCACAGGCTGGTTTAGGTCCAACGGAGATGGCATGAGTTCACTTCTCCCTCTGTGTCAGACCTGTGGCATCATCAGCACCCTCCTGCAGTCCCATACGCCTCTGGCATAGACCAGCCTGACACTGGAGCAATTCATATACTGCACACTAAAGTGGAGGTAAAATGATTGAGTGAGACCTCTGTGGGGACACAGGTGGGCCTGTTAACTATAAGGGGGCACAGAGTTGTATTGCTGTGGTGTTCTTGAATATGCAGTGTAACTTTATGCGGTACACAAAAGGGCATAGTGGAAATAGAACAGTTTCAGAGACTGCTATTTTGCCTGTGTGCTTGTGATAACCAAATAATTTTTGGGGAGTGTAGGGTGTTATTGATCCTCCTGAGATGCAATGGCATATAATTTTTTTTTTTTTTTTTTGGGGGGGGGGGGGGGGGGGGCAGCATTTCACTCATGGTCCCAGGCAGCACAATGTCTTGTGCCCGCCCTGGATATAAAGAAAGATAGATATACAGTGACCCCTCGACCTACGATGGGCCCGACATACGTTCATTTCAACATGCGATGGCTTCTCAGAGGCAGCATCAACATACAATGCTTTTGTATGTCGGGGCCATCGCATAAACTGCTATCCAGCAGCGCAGACTGCTTCAGCTGCCACCGGATAGCCGTTTACGGTGCCCCGTGTGCTCCGCTGACGATCACTTACCTGTCCTAAGGGCTCCGGCGCATCCTCTTCGGGATCCCCTGCATGGTTGGCACTCTCCATCGTCGTCATCACGTCGCTGTGCACGCCATCCAGTCATCCAATAGGAGCGGCGTGCGTAACGACGTGATGGTGGCGACGGAGAGCAAGGATGGCGGGGAAGCAGAGGCCTTACCGGAGCGTCGGGGACACCTCGAGGACGCGGCGACAGCGATGGATGGCGACATCCAGGGCAGCGGTGATGGTCCGGAGCGGCGGGGACAGGTGAGTACAACTTCCTATACCAGTGGTCTACAACCTGCGGAACTCCAGATGTTGCAAAACTACAACACTCAGCATGCCCGGACAGCCAACGGCTGTCCTGGCATGCTGGGTGTTGTAGTTTTGCAACATCTGGAGGTCCGCAGGTTGTAGACCACTGTCCTATATTTTACATTGCACGGATCCCTCAACATGCGATGGTTTCAACAAACGATGGTCCGTTTGGAACGGATTACCATGGTATGTTGAGGGACCACTGTACATGTTCTCATGCACACATATAATTGATATCTTATCTTTGGTCACACAATCCTGGAAGTAGGAGATGAGAATTGTTGGATTCTTCATCACATCCAGCTATTGTGTCGTGTACAGTGTCATTTGTTTTTGCTGTAGACATCTTCATTGTAGCCGCTCAGCTCCTCTTGGCGCGGCCCCTCACATTCTGACAGATGTCTGACCTTTCTCTTTTCCTATCCGCACAGTTGTAGAGTTAAAACTTGACTTTATTTTCTTTTACTCTCTTTCAATGCTCTTCCTCTGCCAAGCAAAAGATTATCACAAGGCAGAAAAGGAAAAAAAAAAGTGCTGCAGCAGCAAGAACCTGCCGGGCCTGTCTTGTTTTCATTGTTTGTGAGCGCCGGTGGGAGCAGGTAGGGAAACGTATTGTCTTGTGTTTGCTTTTTTGGAGTTAGGAGATGTGAAGTCAGAAGGTGGCAGCCGGCAGGGAAGGTGAGGGGAAATAAAACGACAATGGATCCATGGGAATGTGCTGACATTTATAATACAGTATAACCGGAGGGTCAGAGCGCTGGGCCGATCGCATTCTCTCCCTTGCCTATTGATCCCCTCCCTTTGTAGGTTGTAAGCCCTCGCAGGCAGGGCCCTCTCTCCAAAATTGTTGCTACCTTCTCTTAAAGGGGTATTCCTTCTCTTAAAGGGGTATATAAGATATATATCTTATCCCTTATCCAAAGGATAGGAAATAAGAGGTATGATCACAGGGGTTCCGCCACTGTGGACCCCTGCAATCTCGGTGCAGCCCCCCCGGCATTCTGTGCCTGGCATTGCCTCCGAGACGGGGACGTGAGGTCAAGTCATAGACATGAATGGAGGGGGCGTGATGTCGCTAGGGGGCGTGGTCGTGACGTCACCGTCTCGGTGGCAGCGCCTGGCACAGAATGCCGGGGGCTGTACCGAGATCACGGGGGTCCCCAGCGGCGGGACTCCTGCGATCATACATCTTATCCCCTATCCTTTGGATAGGGGATAAGATGTATAAAGCCGGAATACCCCTTTAAAGACTGAAAGATTTGCTCCCTAAAATAACTTGAAACTGCCAAAAGTAATAATGAATACAAATTTCCTGAAAATTAACAACCGGACATTGCTTATTGTGGTTCAAGAGAATCATTTCGAAAAACAAAATATTTAAACTGGCCTGGAAAAGATTTCCCCTAGAAAAGATAGGAAATAATGTGACAATAGGGACGTGACAATCTAAGGAGTGTCTCCAAACTTGTAATTAGTCAGACGCCTATTTACAGGGTGAAAAGTGGTCACTTTGCTGTTTGTGTGCACAACATTGAACATGGACCAGAGAGAGCCAAGAGAGTTGTCTCGGGAGTTTAGAAAGAAAATGATAGACACGTATGTTAAAGATAAAGGCTACAAGACATCTCCAGCAGCTGGATGTTACTGTGACTGTGACGAAGTTTATGGTCCACAGGAGTGTAGACAACCTCCTTCTGGCTTTTTAATCCTCCTGCTGTGTAAGCCACAGAATACCGAGCCTTGCTTGTCCTCACTGTACAGAGCCCTGCTTGTCCACAGCATAGAGAGCCCTGCTTGTCCTCAGTGTACAGAGCCCTGCTTGTCCTCAGTGTACAGAGCCCTACTTGTCCACAGCATAGAGAGCCCTGCTTGTCCTCAGTGTACAGAGCCCTGCTTGTCCTCAGTGTCGAGCCCTGCTTGTCCTCAGTGTACAGAGCCCTACTTGTCCTCAGCATAGAGAGCCCTGCTTGTCCTCAGTGTACAGAGCCCTGTTTGTCCTCAATGTACAGAGCCCTGCTTGTCCACAGCATAGAGAGCCCTGCTTGCCCTCAGTGTACAGAGCCCTGCTTCTCCTCAGTGTACAGAGCCCTGCTTGTCCTCAGTGTACAGAGCCCTGCTTGTCCTCAGTGTACAGTGCCCCGCTTGTCCTCAGTGTACAGAGCCCCGCTTGTCCTCAGTGTACAGAGCCCCGCTTGTCCTCAATGTACAGAGCCCTGCTTGTCCTCAGTGTACAGAGCCCTGTTTGTCCTCAGTGTACAGAGCCCTGTTTGTCCTCAGTGTACAGAGCCCTGCTTGTCCTCAGCATAGAGAGCCCTGCTTGTCCTCAGTGTACAGAGCCCTACTTGTCCTCAGCATAGAGAGCCCTGCTTGTCCTCAGTGTACAGAGCCCTGTTTGTCCTCAATGTACAGAGCCCTGCTTGTCCACAGCATAGAGAGCCCTGCTTGCCCTCAGTGTACAGAGCCCTGCTTCTCCTCAGTGTACAGAGCCCTGCTTGTCCTCAGTGTACAGAGCCCTGCTTGTCCTCAGTGTACAGTGCCCCGCTTGTCCTCAGTGTACAGAGCCCCGCTTGTCCTCAGTGTACAGAGCCCCGCTTGTCCTCAATGTACAGAGCCCCGCTTGTCCTCAGTGTACAGAGCCCTGTTTGTCCTCAGTGTACAGAGCCCTGTTTGTCCTCAGTGTACAGAGCCCTGCTTGTCCTCAGCATAGAGAGCCCTGCTTGTCCTCAGTGTACAGAGCCCTACTTGTCCTCAGCATAGAGAGCCCTGCTTGTCCTCAGTGTACAGAGCCCTGTTTGTCCTCAGTGTACAGAGCCCTGCTTGTCCACAGCATAGAGAGCCCTGCTTGCCCTCAGTGTACAGAGCCCTAATTCTCCTCAGTGTACAGAGCCCTGCATGTCCTCAGTGTACAGTGCCCCGCTTGTCCTCAGTGTACAGAGCCCTGCTTGTCCTCAGTGTACAGAGCCCCGCTTGTCCTCAGTGTACAAAGCCCTGCTTGTCCTCAGTGTACAGAACCCTCAGTGTACAGAGCCCCGCTTGCCCTCAGTGTACAGAGCCCCGCTTATCCTTAGTGTACAGAGCCCTGCTTGTCCTGCCCTCACTTCCTGTATTTGGACTCCTCGGAGACACACAGGCAATAGCTGCAGGGACAAAACATATACACATTTTTTTTAACCAATGTATATTACAAATATACATATAATGTTATTTTCTATATTATATAAAAACTTTTTGCTAACAACAGGTACACTTTAACAAAAAAAAAAAAGCCGAGAGGGACACCATTGTTGAAAGGAAATCATAAAAAAACTAAACTGGAAATTGCAAAAATGGATATTAACAAGCTACAAAGGTTTCGGAAGAATGTCCTTAGAACAAATGAGACAAGACTGGAGATTTTTGACAAGTCACATTAGCTGTATGTTTACAGATACAAAAATGAAGTCTACAAAGAAAGGAACACTGCACTGATCATGGAGGAGGCTTGGTTATGTTTTTGGGGAGCTTTGCTCCATCTGGCACAGGATGGCACAGGTACAATAGAATCTCAAGACTATCAAGATATTCTGGATGCAATGTGCTGCCCAGTGTCAGGAAGCTTGGTCTCAGCCACAGGTTATGGGTCCACCAACAGGATAATGACCCAAAACACACAGTTAGAAACACACAAGAATGGCTGAGAGCAAAACATTGGACTATTGTGAAATGGCTTCTATGAGCCCTGATCTGAATCCCATTGACAGTCTGGAGAAGACACCTGAGACAGCTGAAGCAGGATCTTATGAGGAATGGGCCAAGATACCTGCAGTCTAGAGAAGACACCTTCACACCTGAGACAGCTGGATCAGGATCTTATGAGGAGGGGGCCGAGATACCTGCAGTCTAGATAAGACACCTTCACCCATGAGACAGCTGGAGCAGGATCTTATGAAGAATGGGCCAAGATACCTGCAGTCTGGAGAAGACACCTTCACCCCTGAGACAGCTGAAGCAGGATCATATGGGGAGTGGGCCAAGATACCTGCAGTCTAGAGAAGACACCTTCACCCATGAGACAGCTGGAGCAGGATCTTATGAAGAACGGGCCAAGATACCTGCAGTCTGGAGAAGACACCTTCACCCCTGAGACAGCTGAAGCAGGATCATATGAGGAGTGATCCAAGATACCTGCAGTCTGGAGAAGACCCCTTCACCCCTGAGACATCTGGAGCAGGATTTTATGGGGAGTGGGCTGAGATACCTGGTGTTTTGGCAAATGCCTTTGTCGAGGGGTCACCCGAAATGCCTACTACTTCTCCTGCCCCATCCACAAAAGAGACGAGTGACCCCTTACTCGCCTACATTCCGCCAAACTGACACTGCATGCTCCACCGCCTCCCTAACCTCCAGCAGCCACAGATCTATCCCAAGGTCGTTCCCATGAAAAATTGTCAGCCGCCATGAAATCCGGATCCCCAGACTCCAAATCCCTGTGGCGCACCACCAGACCACCATTCTGAGCCACAAACCTACCCAGGACCTTATTGACCTTGGCCCGCACCCTGTCCAAACGGGACACCGACCTGGCCCGCCTCCACTTCCTCCTAGCCACCATGTCTGACCAAATCAAAAGCAGCCCAGGGAAGGCCGACCACAGGCGAAGCATGTCCAGTTTAATATCCCACATCAAGTCCCTTGACGTGCGGAAAACCAGGTATTTGCCTCAGAGGTGTAGGACAAGGACATCTGGAGTCCTATCCATCCTAACATAAAAGTGAACACACGGCAACAGCTCGGGCCACCGCATGCCGCTTGACCCAACCACCTAACCTCCACCTCAGACTGTGGAAAAGCGAGCTGTCGACCTGCGGGTCGAACCTCAGCTCTCACCCACCCCTCTGGTAACATAGGAGTGACCAACAATCCATACCAAACATTTCCTGGAACCTAAAAGAAAAGAAACATGCCAGCCACAAAACCAGAACAGAGATAAAACTCACAACAGATTAGGCCGCACATAAATATTTAAGCGATCAGAATCCCACCTCCCGAAGCGCTTTATGATATCCGGCCCCAAACCCCACCAAGACGCCTCGGTCGCCGCGCCAACCTTAACGGATTGAGAGCTATACTCCTCCGCCCGGCAGCCAGCCTCCCACAAATATCTGCAGAAGACCGCTGTAAACTAAAAATGCGACAAAAAAAAAAACCCGTCCACATGCAATAAAAGAGGCCCCAGCCCAGACGGGCGCACCCTCAGAAACTCCCGGTAGAAAGCCACCGGACACAGGCCGGACCCCTCCAATGGCATTAAGCCTACTGGGAGCAACCAGCTCTGAGATCTGAAAAGCCCCCAAAAATGCCAGGGCAAAGGCCAAACGAAATAAAATAGCCTCATATGGAGAGGTACAAACCCCAGCCAACAAACCACCCAACTTTAACAGCAAGGGAAAAGACACCAGCTTCCTCGAATCCCTCCCAACCACTCCTTTCCTAAATCCCTGCACCGCCTGCTGAACCAAGAAAAATTTTGTCACATCCAGCAACCTCCACGCCTTCAACCAAAACGCGATAGCCGACAGTCGACGTCCCAACCCCGAAGGCGAAACCCCCTCGCAGAAAGCCCTACTGACATAGAAAAGAAGGGCTGCCTCCCACTCCCAAACCGCCGCCGCCAGGGCCTTCCAATCTAGCCACCACCGCCTGAACGCTCTACAAGTAGCCCCACTCACAGACCTGCTGACCAAACCCAAGGCCACAGCTACACCAGATTCCACAGCCAGTCGGTACAAAGGACGGCTTCCTTCTCCGCCTCCAGCGCCAGCTCCCGAAAACGCTCCCACTGAATAAGAGAGAGAGCATCAGCGATGTCATTAACAGCTCCAGGAACATACATAGCAACAAAGTGAGAATTAAGCTCCAAACCCTGCAACATCAATCTGCACAGCAGACTAACCACCGGCGGGGAACGCGCTGTCTGCCCATTAATGGCCTGAACCACCCCCATATTGTCACAATGGAAGAACACCTTCCGATCGTGCAACAACTCCCCTCAAACCTCAGTCGCCACCACAATGGGGAACAGTTCCAGCAGTGCCAGGTTTTTCGTGAGCCTAGCCATCCTCCAAGCGTCAGGCTACAAACCCGCACACCACCACCCCCCCAGGTACGCCTCAAAACAACAGCGTCCATAAACAAATTCAACTCCCCACTTGACACCGGATGGTCCATGATCAGGGACCGACCGTTGTACCGGCTCAAAAACTCACTCCAAATCCCCAAATCAGCGGACAGCAGAACAAAATGGTGTGGCCGCACCACCCCTGCCGTAGCCGCTGCCAGGTGGCAGCAAAACACCCGCCCCATGGGCATAATACAGCAGGCAAAATTTAACCGCCCTAACAAAACCTGAACGTCCCTCAAACGCAACTTGCAAGTGTGCTGCCCCCGGTCCTCCCCGACCTTAACTCCGCAAGCTTATCCTTCGGCAACCGGCATTCAAAGGAATCCGTGTCAATCACAATCCCAAAAAACTTGACTACCGTCACCGGGCCCTCCGTCTTATCGATCCATAACTTGTAACAAAATGGCACAGACCCTGGACCCCGCCGGACCCACGAACAAAAAATCGTCAAGGTAGTGGAGCACGGAGTCAACTTGAGACTCCCGCCGAACCACCCACTCCAAAAATGAACTGAAGTGCTCAATATAAGAACTGTAGAAGAGCTACAAAGTACTGCCCCTCCAAAAAACAACCCAGAAGCGGGAAGCTATCCAGATGGACGGGAAGAAGCCGGAAGGCCGTCTCAATGTCTGTTTTAGCCAGCAGGGCACCTTGCCCATAGCGCCGAACCCACACCAAAGCCACATAGAAGGACGTATACAAAACGGCACAGACCGCCGGATCGATGCCATCATTCACCGACTCCCCCGCAGAATGCAAGAGGTGATGAGTGAGCCGAAACTTATTGGGTTCCTTCTTTATCACTAAACCCAACGGGGAAACCCTCAACCTCGGTAACGGGGGAGACCATCCGGCCCAACTCCACCTCCTTCAATAGCTTTTGCGCAACCAAATCAGAGTGGAGCTGCGCAGAAACCAAGTTCCGCACTTGAGAACGACCGCAGAATCAAACGATACCGCCGCCGTTCCTCCTTCAGCTTCCTCTTGCCCTCGTCCGGCTTCACCCTGTCCATATTAAATTTCTCCAAGGGGGAGCAGAGAAAATATCTCCACATATTCCCCTTTCCAAATCTTCTCCCGCACCTCCGCCTTGAGGTGCGACCCGAAAGGACCTTCATAGCACACGTAAACCTCCCCCCTCGCATGATCAGCCAACCTCACATCCCATCCAGTCCCCGAGGCAGCCAACACCGCCCCGGAGGCCACTACCTGCCCGTCCAACAGCCCCACCAGCCACGCCGGCCCCTTCAACCCCCGCAGCCTCAGCAGTCACCTCCCCAACCGTTGAGCCCGCCACAGACCACGACACCTCCACATGACCCCCAACAGCAGCTACCCCAGCCCCTGACGGCCCCGCCGGCCCGCCACTTGCACCGCACACCATGGCAGGGGACCCCAACCCCCACCACACACTAGTGCCTGCAAGCCAGAAAGTAACAATTGCAAACCCACCAGCCCCCCACCTGGAGCTTCACCCCCCCCCCCCCCCCCCCAAAAAAATTCCAGGAGAAGGTGGAACACTCACCGGACCCGACTGTCGACGGGCCAGTGGTCGTAGCTCCTGTCCCGATAGGCGCACTGCCAGCTCCCGTGGATCTCCTCCTGTCGCTCGCAGAGGCCCAAGGGCCCGCCGAAGTCCCCACCTCAGCCGCCGCAGCCCCCGTCTCGGCCGTACTCAAAGCTCCAGCAACTTGAGAGAGAGGGTGTACCTGCCCACCTCTGCGCCCCTCCGCCATCCAGAGAGCCCCTGCAGCCACAGTAGCCGTGGACTCCTCCATCTGGTCCAGCAGAATCTCGTCCTCACTGATGTCACTGGGAGCGGGGTCAGCAGCCCCCTCCCCGCCAATGGACCGGTCCTCCTCCGGCAGAAAAGCAGCTTGACTCTCCTCATGCCCGGGTCCGTCAATAAGGAGTAGTGTTGCTCGCGAATATTCGCAATTCGAATATTATTCGCGAATATCGCATATTCGCGAATTCGCGAATTTCGCGAATATCGCATATTCGCGAATTCGCGAATTTCGCGAATATAGCGCTATATATTCGTAATTACGAATATTCGTTTTTTTTTTCTTCACAGTACACATCACAGTGATCACCCCTCTCTGCTTCCAGCTTGTGTGGTGTAAAGAAGGCTCTAATACTACTGTGTGAGACTGGCGTGCAAAACTTCGCATATGCGAAAATGTACATATACTAGTTTTCGCATATGCGAATTTTCGTGTATGTTAATTTTGTATGGTAATTTTCACACGTGTTAATTTTCGCATACGCGAAATTTCGCGTATGTTAATTTTGTATATGCTAATTTTCACATATGTTAATTTTCGCATACGCGAATTGTCGTGTATGCGAATTTTCGCATATGCGAATTTCCGCATGTGCGGAAATAAAACGAGAATATAACGAATATGCGGCTATTCGCGAATATATGACGAATATTCGTCCATATATTCGCGAATATTCGCGAATTCGAATATGGCCTATGCCGCTCAACACTAATAAGGAGGCCTGTGTCACCCACAGGCCAGCCGGAGACCGCTTTCCACTCCAGGGCTTACTGGAGGTACCAGTGTCCAGGTGATCCCAGATTCTAGTCTCCCCCATATAAGCCCTGGGTGGAGCTAGCTCTTTCTCTTTCCTTACGAGTCTTTGCTGAGGTCGAGTCCTAGAGATTGTCCAGAGTCATTGAAGGCTTCAAGTCCAGTCTGCAGCCACAAGTAACCACAGTCCCAGTATTGTCAGTCATCAGTCAAGTCAGCGTGGTCTGCATTAAACCGACCCATCTACTACAAGTCCCAGCAAGCCCTTAAGGTCTCTGTGTCACTGGTCACCTCCGTGGGCCCTGGCTGAACTGTATAGACTTTACCATCTGTCTACCCTCAGTAAGGCTACCGTTATCCGTAACTTGGCGCCGGAGTCATTATTTTTCCTGTGCCCAGCCCAGGATCTAGCGGTATACCTTCGGGTGGTATCAAGGATAAACCACGCCCTGGCGTCATGAATACAAGGGGTTAATGCCATTTGCCCCCAGGGTAACAACATCTGCCCTCATCACACCCTCTACTACAGACCAGAGAATGGAGCTTAGTCCCTTATTAATAATAATAATAGTAAGTATTAATGAAACTGCATAATCATCTCTCCTGCAAGATATTACAAATGTAAATTGTTGGCTGGAGATTCAATTTAAATCTTTTTCAATTTCTTACTGCCAGGAATGGCTTAAAAAAAATAGAGCGTTGGATAATCCAGCCCTGGTTATCATAAAAGAATTGTTACATAACCCATACACCTACATGCAATATATCTACAGTAAATTACTTAAAGGGGTACTCCCAGGGCTCACGTCCTGCAGGAACTCATGGGAACTGAGTTACTGCACTTTTTCCAAAGCAGGAATACTGTTCCAATTAGCAGGACCAGCCCTTGAGTGAAAATCTTCGGTGAGTTCCCACACTTTTTTTTCCCCCTGGACTTGACCCCTGGGTACTCGGACGAAAAACATTGTATCCTTTATCCAAAGGATAGGGGATAAGATGTCAGATCGCGGGGGTCCCGCTGCTGGAGACCCCTGCAACTTCCGGTGCGGCACCCCAGTCTTCCATGCATAGAGTTAACTCCGCTCTGTTCCGGATTACTGGCGACTTCAGACACCACGCCCCCTGCATTCATGTCTATGGGAGGAGGCGTGATGGCTACGTATTAGCCACCACTCCCCTTCCCATAGACATGAATGGAGGGGGCGTGGCGTGACGTCGCGAATGCCGAAGCTCTAAGCTTCCATGTTCCAGATGCTGCCAGCCCAGAGATCGCGTGGCTCCCCAGCAGCAGGACCCCCGCAATCAGAAATCTAATCCCCTATGCCAGTGGTCTTCAACCTGCGCACCTCCAGATGTTGCAAAACTACAACTCCCAGCATGCCCGGACAGCTGTTGGCTGTCCGGGCATGCTGGGAGTTGTAGTTTTGCAACATCTGGAGGTCCGCAGGTTGGAGACCACTGCCCTATGCTTTGGATACGGGATAAGATGTTTTTCTGCAGAGTACCCCTTTAAACTTTCATATTTGTCTCGGCCCCTAACTCTAAAGCTGCAATTTGCTATTCTAGGCATGCTGGGAGTTGTAGTTTTTCCACAGCTGGAGGTCCACAGGTTGAAGACCACCGGGCTAGAGGGTCCAAATGTTGCAAAACTACAACTCCCAGCATGCCTAGAATAGCAAATTGCAGCATTAGAGTTAGGGGCCAAGACAAATATGAAAGTTTAAAGGGGTACTCTGCAGAAAAACATCTTATCCTCTATCCAAAGCATAGGGCAGTGGTCAGCCAACGGCTGTCCGGGCATGCTGGGAGTTGTAGTTTTGGAGGTCCACAGGTTGGAGGTCCACAGGTTGGAGAGCACTGCCCTATGCTTTGAATACGGGATAAGATGTTTTTCTGCAGAGTACTCCTTTAAATTTTCATATTCGTCTTGTCCCCTAACTCTAAAGCTGCAATTTGCTATTCTAGGCATGCTGGGAGTTGTAGTTTTGCAACATCTGGAGGCCCACAGGTTGGAGACCACTGCCCTATGCTTTGGATAGGGGATAAGAGGTTTTTCTGCAGAGTACCCCTTTAAATGTTCATATTCGTCTTGTCCCCTAACTCTAAAGCTGCAATTTGCTATTCTAGGCATGCTGGGAGTTGTAGTTTTGTAACATCTGAAGGTCCACAGGTTGGAGACCACTGCCCTATGCTTTGGATAGGGGATAAGATGTTTTTCTGCAGAGTACCCCTTTAAACTTTCAGATTTGTCTCGGCCCCTAACTCTAAAGCTACAATTTTCTATTCTAGGCATGCTGGGAGTTGTAGTTTTTCCACAGCTGGAGGCCCCCTGGTAGGGAAAACACTGATCTATGCAAGGCCCAGAACACTGAGAGCTCCTTGCTATACAGCCAGGCCACAGCTATGGATTACACTTCTAATATCACTTGACACCGGACACTATTTGAGGTGTTTTTTGGCCGTTGCGACCCGTTGACGGATTAATGGCTCCCAGCGGCCGGTTTAGAGGCATCAGTTCATGGGGAATATTTTTCTTGGCCCCCTTTTTGCTCTGTATTTATGAGAATGACTTGGCAGGAATGAATTATTAATCCGTAGATTGGGAGGCGATTAGCGGTTATATTAAGTAACAACCATCTGAGCGGTCAGGATGCGTTGGCTTTTTTTTTTCCGGGTCTCTTCTGCGGCAGCCGCGTCCATGGCGGATGGCTTTTCCACGCTTTCTGGGCGCAGTCGCCGTTAATCGTTCCATTATTCCCTCCTATGTGTTGTTGGCCGTCGCGTCGATATCGCAACAGGCAACGTTTCAAACAGATGTTGTGTTCTGCGCAATGTGAAAATCACAGGATATATTTCTCTTAACTCCCCATCAAACGGTTTCCTCTGTTCACTGGCAAAAGTGCGCTGGAAAGTTTCATTGTAAAGCGGTCCCTCAAGTTACAATATTAATTGGTTCCAGGACGACCATTGTATGTTGAAACTAGAGATGAGCGAACTTACAGTAAATTCGATTCGTCACGAACTTCTCGGCTCGGCAGTTGATGACTTTTCCTGCATAAATTAGTTCAGCTTTCAGGTGCTCCGGTGGGCTGGAAGAGGTGGATACAGTGCTGGGAGACTCTTTCCTAGGAATGTATCCACCTTTTCCAGCCCACCGGAACACCTGAAGGCTGAACTAATTTATGCAGGATAAGTCATCAACTGCCGAGCCGAGAAGTTTGTGACGAATCGAATTTACTGTAAGTTCGCTCATCTCTAGTTGAAACCATTGTATGTTGAGACCATAACTCTATGGAAACCTGGTAATTGGTTCTGAGGCCCCAAAATGTCATCCGAAAAAAGGAAAAAGTGAGGATTAGAGAAAAATAAGTAGATAACTAATATAGATAAAGCAAATCCTTACATATAAAAGTAATAAACATCTGTTGGGAGCTGTAACTCTTTTTATTATAAAAATGAAAAACAAATCTGATACAAAACATAAAACAAAAACAAGCTTAACCAGCTATAACAAACATAACATAAATAAAATTACAAAAACAAAATCTGCCTAACCGGCCAGCCCAAATTTACTAAAATATACTTTTACTTTTTTCACATACCAAAAAACTAAATATCACACTCAAACACGCATTCCAAAAAGAACATAAAAATAGCCCAACTTGGCTTATAAAAATATATAAAACATAAAATAAGCACGACTTGGCTATAAAACAAAAGAAAAGGAACATAAAGGTAGCACAACTTGGCTGTAACTCAAAAATGACCCTTACCCAGGGGAAAAAAAAAAAAAGGAAAAAATAATATTTCAGCACAACTTGCTAATAAATAACACTCTGCCTCACAGCCAGAGATCCACCGGTGAAAGAAGGGCAGGGAAAAGCAGCGCGGAGACGCGGACGGAGAGAGGGCCCAAAGAGCCCAGCCCCACGCACCGCCCCCGCACGGCCGCAAGGCCCGCAAAGCACGCCCAGCACGGCAAGGAGCCGAGGACGGCCAGAGAGGATCCGCGCGCGGCCCAGAAACCGGCGAGAGCCGGACCCAAAAAGAGCAAGCCACAACCGAAGAAAAGGACAACACCGCCGAAAAGCGAGACCGCGAAGCCGGAGGCGAGGAGAACAGAGACACCGGAGGGGAGCAGCCCCCCCAAGGAGGAAAAAATAAAATATAAAATTTTATACACAAACATGTATACATGCATATACGCAAGCATACACATACATATACATACATATATATATATATATATATATATATATATATACATACACATGTATATACACATAAACGCACACATATACATACACATAAACACATATGACACTACTTAACTACTGGCCCTACTGCACTATACACTATATAATATAAAATAATATAAATACAAAACCCAATATATACAAAACCCAATATATACAAAACTTACTGAAAATACACAAAAATATACTACAGAAAAAAACGGAAAACACCTACACTAAAACTGTCCCCTCACCCACACCACCCCTCCTGTACATGGGTCAGAGTCCATACCGTCCATACAGTTCTCAAAGTCCAGTCCTTAACTGACCCATGTCAGGACCCCAAAACACCACAAAACCACCACCCACAAATACACCCTCCCCACCTAACACTCCTCCCAACCAACTTATATACAAACTTATACATTCTGAACCACCACCCCCTTTAGGCCCAAGTTTTGTTGCCTGTAAGCCCTTCATACCATGTAAATTGAAAACAAAACAAAAAGCTAATGTGCACATGCATCAGCCCACCACCAGGGAGAAGGATGGCAGACCTGATACATAAATAATTTTATACTCTTTCCCTAACTCCCCCTACAATTCTCCCTAATTCTATCCCTACAATAAATCTGACCCTACCCTCACCCTATCTCTACCCCTATAACACTGCCCCTAACCAAAAATAAAAGGTACTCTACCCAAAAGGTTTAGTACCTAGGGCACATGAAATGAGAAACCTCTCCACAGGAGAGAAGCCCTACTGGTACCAAGACTGCCATACTCCAAAGACCTGATCTTCCCGAGGTCACCGGTGATGTTCCTACAGACCTCCACCTCGGAGAGGATTTTCTGTTGGGTCGACACTAAGCACCGTGCGTTCCACGTGTAGTACCTAACCACTAAACTGACTAAAAATAAAGTGCCCCGATCTCGGCCACCCAGGTTCCTGAATGCCCCATAAGCCCACTCCGGATAGGCAAGGCCGGCAAGTTGACTCCAGCCGATGGAAGCGCCCACCCTGTTGTAGACCCCTATGTTAAAGGGACAATGAAGCAGGAAGTGGTCCATGCTTTCCAGCGTGTCCCCGCACTCTTCTCGGGGACATCCCCGGTCATCAGAGTTCCTGTACTTCAGGTTGTCCTTTACACATAGCTTCCCCTGAAAGCAGCGCCAGGCTAAGTCCCAAAACTTCTGGGGGATCCTTTTCATGTTTAAAAGATACAACCCCACCCTCAGATCCCGACCTGGGCAGTCCCTGAGCGCCAGAGGCTTCTGGAAGTGGGTCAACAGAACCCGTTTGTCAAGGAACTGCCTTGACTGGGTCCTGATCTCCCACACTCCCAGACCCCACCGACGTATCGCCTTCAGAGTCGGGGTAGCGTAAGCCGGAAGATATCCATGGGGCGTACGGAGGTCCTTCACTTGCCCTCCTGTCTCCCATTCCTGGAAGAAAGGCCGAAACCACTCCTTGCAGGAGAGTACCCACGGAGGAGCCCTCTCTTTCCAGAGGTTTGCAATGTTGGCTTTCAAGAAGGTGTTCGTTAAGAACACCACGGGGTTTACCATAGATAAGCCCCCTAGTCTCCTCGTGCGGTACGTAACCTCCCTCTTGACTAGGTTCAACCTGCTCCCCCATAACAGTTGGAAAAACAGGCTGTAGACCCTAGTGTAGTAAGCCTCTGGTAAGATACATACACTGCCCAGATAGATAAACAAGGGGAGCAGGTACGATTTGATCAGGTGTACCCTTTCCCTGAGGGTCATAGACCAACCCTTCCACTGGTTCACCCTCTGAGTGGCATCCTGGAGCTTACCGTCCCAGTTTTTGGTGGGATAATCATCCTGGCCGAATGTGATGCCCAGAATTTTTGCTGAATCTTGGAGCCCTGGAAGGGTGTCCGGGAGATCAAACGTGGGATCTCCCCCTCCCAGCCAGAGACTTTCACACTTATCCCGGTTGATCTTGGACCCGGATGCCTCCGAGTAGCGGTCCACCTCTGACATCACCACATCGACCTCCTCCCGTGAGGAGACGAAAATAGTGACATCATCAGCGTACGCCACCACTCTCTGGGCGACATCCGGCTCCGCCAGAGTCATCCCGACTCCCGCCAACGGCCCACAATCTACCCTCCGGACGAAGGGATCGATTGCGAACACGTATAACAGCGGGCTCAAAGGACAACCCTGACGGACTCCGGACCCCACCTCAAAAGAGCGGCCAGACCAACCGTTCACCAGCGGGAAACTCTCTGCCCCTGCATATAAGGTGACAAGCCAATTCACAAAAGTACTCGGTAAGCCATATCTCAGGAGGATGGACCAGAGGTACTCGTGGTTCACCCGATCAAATGCTTTGGCCTGATCCAAGGACAGCATGTACCCCTTCCAGAGACCCGCACTACTCCGCTCCACTGCCTCCCTGACACTGAGGACAGCACTTAAGGTGCTTCGGCCCGGAACAGAGCAGTGCTGGGCCCCCGAAAGGAGCCGGGGTGCAAACTTCACCAACCGATTAAACAGTATCTTGGCCAGAAGCTTCCTGTCCGTATTGAGAAGAGCTATGGGCCTCCAATTCTCAATCCGGCTAGGATCTTTACCCTTTGACAGAAGAATCAGGGCTGACCTCCTCATTGACTTTGGTAGAGTGCCCGAGGAGAGACACTCATTGAATACCTCAGTCAAGAGGGGAGCTAAAGACTCCTTAAAGGTCCTGTACCACTCGGATGTTAAGCCATCCGGGCCTGGCGACTTCTTGGGGGCAAGCCCCTCGATCGCCAGTCTCACTTCCTCTTCCCTGATTTCTTCTGCCAAAACATCAAGAGAGGGGTCTACCCCTGGCTCAGGAATAGTTTCAGCCAGGAAAGCCGACATCCCGTCTCGATTTAGATCCTTCCTTCCCAAGAGGTGCGAGTAGAAGGATCTGACGACCTCCAGGATCCCTGATCTGGACCGATTCAGAGATCCCGTACTATCAATCAGTCCTGAGACCACTTTACTACTCACTGACATCTTACAGTTCTTGTAAGGGTCGGGCGAGCGGTACCTCCCGTAATCCCTCTCAAAAACCAAAGATGCGTGCCTATCGTACTGACACCTCATCAGCAAGGATTTCACTCTGGAGATATCCTCCCGGCTACCTCCAGTCGAGACAAGGAGCTCGAGTTTCCTCCTCAGACCCCGATACAGGCGGTACCTATTCAGGGACCTGAGGCTCGAGAGCTGGCGGAAGAACCCCGCAACCCGCTTCTTGAATATCTCCCACCACTCTGACTTACTACTACAAAAGTCCAGTAAAGGTACCTGACTCTGAAGAAAGTCCTCAAAGGACTGTCTTATCTCCGCTTCCTCCAGGAGGGACGAATTCAGCTTCCAATAACCTTTACCCATCCGGGGGGTCTCTGAAACATTCAAGGAAATCAAAATCATACAGTGATCGGAGAATTCCACCTCAACCACGGACACTGCGGAAGAGACGGCTTCCTCCTTTAAATAAAACCTGTCTATCCTAGACCTGCAGCTACCTCGATGATAGGTGAAACCCACGTGGCCTGAGGGGCTCCGGATGTGGGCATCCTCTAGGCGAGCTTCCCTAACTATATTATTGAGGGCCACGCTATCGTAAGCCAGCGGACCATTGGAACCTCTCCTATCTTGGGACCTCGTGACAATATTGAAGTCCCCTCCAAAAATCACTTGCCGGCTAGTAAAAAGGAAGGGCTTAATCCTCATAAAGAGATCTTTGCGGCCCCACTTGGTTTGTGGGGCGTAGATGTTAATGAGCCGGAGCTCTTGCCCCTTCATGAGGACATCTAAGATCAGGCACCTCCCCATTTCTAACTCAATAACCCGTCGGCATTCAACCGGAGCGGTAAAAAGGACCGCCACCCCACTATACGGCTCAGCCGCAAGAGACCAGTGGGAGGGCCCGCGCCTCCACTCTCTTCTGGCTTTTACCAGGGAGGCTAGATCTGACAACCTGGTCTCTTGCAGATACAAAATGTCGGCTTCAACACGGCCGAGAAAATCAAAGGCTGCGAATCTAGCCGTATCCGACTTTATGCTGGCACAGTTAATGGATGCCAGCGTCAATGGGGTGAGTGCCGCCATCATGGGTGATTAAATTAGACGGCCTCACCTTTATTTCTTCTTCCCCTTCTTCTTCGTGCCCTCATCCCCAGAAGAAGAAGAAAGGGCAGGACCACTTTTAACCCTTTTTTTGGATTCGCTCTGATCCATATGGTCCCCGTCTCCGTCCGACCCCGGTCTAGCCCTGCCCTCCGAGGAAGGTGCCTCAACAGGACAGGGCCCAGTTCCCCCCAGAGGCTCTCTCTCCCTAGGCACCTCGCCCTCACCTTCCCCCTCCAAGGAGGGGGAGGAGATGTTATCAAGGACGAGGTACCGGTTTGACAGGTCAACCAGAGGGGGGGCAGTCAGGCTTCCGCTTTGGACCCGGCCCGCAGTACGAGGGAGAGAGGGCTTGGACCTCTTCTTTCTCCCTTTCTTTTTGCCCTTGTCTTTCTTTTTGGCCTTCTCTACACTCTCCTCATCCACACTTTCATAGTGGGAAAATTGGAAGAGTCGGCCATATTGCCTTCCTCTTCGCCCAGTCTCCTGACCTCCTCATCCAGCACGTCCTCCTCCAGGGCTTCAGTCATTTCAGGGCCAGCTTCAGGAGCAGGGGCCGGAGCTACCCCCGTCACTTGGGCACTCTCCTGCTCCCTACTCCTCCTCCGATTTTCCTCCCGCCTTAGTTTGGCGGGGCCCTTCTTCCTCACTAGCCCTGGTGCGCCCCCATCCCTGCTCGTACCCTCTCCAGCCGAGGCAACTTCACAGCTCTCCCCAGCCGGAGCGGCCGCCGCACGGGCGAAGGCGCTAGGACAACGGCTGAAAGGGTGCCCGAGGACACCACACAGATGGCAGCGGATCTGCCTACAGGATGCGGCCAGATGACCCACCCCACCACACAAAGCACAGACCTGTACAGTACAGGCTGCGCTAAAATGGGTGGGGCTACCGCACCTGTGACAGACCTTAGGCTGCCCCTGGTAGAAGACCTGGATCCTGTCACGTCCAAGGAAGGCGGCTGACGGAATGTGGGCAACCGTACTCCCTGAACGCCTGAGTTTGACGGAAAACGTCCAGGCCCCGGACCAGATCCCGTGCTCATCAATGTTTTTCTTGGGCATGTCCGTCACATCCCCATACCGACCGAGCCAGGTCATGATGTCGTAACAAGAAAGTGACTCGTTACGGGTCAAAACGGTCACCTTCTTGACCGAGTTCTGACGGGAAATTGCCTTTACGGCAAAATCCCGCCAGCCGGGCTCGTTCTTCGCCACCTCGTAGTTTGACCAGAAGAGTTCGAGACCCTCTGGCCGAACGAAGCTGACGTCAAACTCGGACGTACCGTAGGGGTGGATCAGGGCAAAGATGTCACTCGCCCTGAATTCCATCTGGAGGAGGAGCTCAACCACTTTAGCGCGAGGTGGGCATGCATCCTCACCCCTCCAAATCAGACGGACCACATTCCTGCGGTTATTGTCCTGCCCGGTTGTCGGGAGGGACCAGACCACCTCCCCATTCTGCTCTCGGAAAGCCCCCAAACCGTGCCTCTCTATCCAGAAAGACAGGTCGACCTCACCCCTTCCCTCTACCTGGATCGACCTGTCTCCCCTACGCAGAGCCTCCAGGAGGCGCTGTTGCAAGTAACCCCCGGGGATGGACGGAGACGGGGACCCCCCTGGACCCCCGGCAGCGACATTAGCATAGCTCCTAGGAGCAGTCACTGCCGGGGGGGCAGCCGGGCCAGACCCAGACCCAGACCCAGAACCACCATTCACACCTTCACTCACACCACCAATCACATCATCCTTTTTTCCATTCATACCACTACTCCCACCAACATTCACTCCACTGACACTCCTCTCATCCACAACACTACTACACTCAGCATTCTCACTCATACCCTGCCTAACTGATTCTGGGCTGGCTGGGATTTGTAGTACCGCTGGCTTAATTTCCGGCTTGGCTGCTGCTGCTGATGATGATGGCTCCTCCTTCTGAATGATCAATGGTGCCTCCTGAGTCTGGGGCTGCCCCACCGAGCGCACCCCAGCTCCTCCCACGGCGCCATTGCCGGACACTGATCCCGACACCGGGACACTCCCCCCCCTCACAGGGGAGTGCCCTGCAGTGCCCGCAGAACACACTGTACTCGGGGGACCGCCCCCCGAGCACACAGACACAACGCTCTCTGGCGCCCGGACACTCCCCCCCCTCACAGGGGAGTGCCCCGCGGCGCCAGTAGTGCCCACAGTACTCGGGGAACCGCCCCCCGAGCACACCGCAGCATAACTTGCCTCTGGCACTTGGACACGCCCCCTGCCACCCTGGGGCGGTCCTGCAGTGCCAGAGCTGCCCGGCATGTGCCCATCCTGCCCTTCCCTACCGACAGGATGGGTGGGCTTCTCAACTATTGCGCCCTTAGCCTTTCCTGACGCCTTACTGTACTCCCCGTGCTGGCCCCGCTCAGCCACAGGAACGGGGTCTGGCAGTTTGGGGGAGCCCGCAGCCTGAACCAGCTTTGCAGCTGGCCCAGACTGCTGGAAGGGGACAAATACATATTGTACCGTCTCCTTTGTCTTCCTTTTCTTGGACCTCTGCTTGACCACCACATCTTCACACTCCTCGTCCCCAAAGGTGAAATTCTGGAGGTGGGCTGGGGACTCCTGCATCACAATTGCCCTCAGCAGACCCCCAGCCTCACCCTCCACGTCATCCTCCTCACTCTCGCTTGGCGGAAGTGCCACCTGTCCAGCCTCAATGTAGCTGTCCTGGGTCTGGGTGTCACCTGGAGTAGCTACAACTCCCACACTTTCCTCCATCTTCTCCTCTTCACCACCATCCTCACTATCTTCGCCGCCACTACTCTCCCCATCATCCACCTCCACCTTACCTGGGGATTTCGTGGCGGCAAACCGATTGCTGTTGATCAGCTTCTCCTTGAAGAGACCGCTCCCCTCCAGTATCTCTGCTCTCCTCGCCTCCAGCCTCACAATCTCGCCTTTCAGCGATGTTATCCTCTTCTTCAGTTCTGGCTTGCTCTTTCTGGATCCTGTACTCATCAGACTCTGGGTCGCACGCAGATCCTCTCTGGCCATCCTCAGCTCCCTGCCGCGCTGCTCGTACTCCGCAAACCTTGCGGCCATGCGGGAGCAGTACGTGGAACTGGACTCGCCGGGCCCACTCTCCGACCACATCTCCACACTGCTTTTCCGTGCCTTTCTTCCACCAGTGGATCTCTGGCTGGCACCCGTAGCCTGGGTAGCAGAGCCTGCATTGCTGCAGACTCTGCCCGATCTTCTCCCGGCCGGAACAATGGCTGTCGAAGTTTTCACTCCACTTCCCGCCAGCCTGGAACGGGGAGTGGAGCCACGAGGCTCCATTGCAGGAGCTTCTTCCCCAGGAATCTGCCACAAACCTGGGGAAGGCTTGTTGGAAATCTCTGCTTGCTTCTGCTCTGCTGGAAGTCTCAGGAGACACACCCGCACACACCCTGCTGGGAGCTGGAACTCTTTTTATTATAAAAATGCAAAACAAATCTGATACAAAACATTAAACAAAAACAAGCTTAACCAGCTATAACAAACATAACATAAATAAAATTGCAAAAACAAATTCTGCCTAACCGGCCAGCCCAAATTTACTAAAATACACTTTTACTTTTCCCCCATACCAAAATAACACACACAAACACGCATTCATAAAAAACATGCAAAAAAAAGAGCCCAACTTGGCTTATAAAAAAAAATAAAAAATAAAAATAAAATATATATATAAACATAAAATTCAGCACAACTTGGCTATAAAAACAAACCAAATGAAAAGGAACATAAAAGTAGCACAACTTGGCTATAACATAAAAATTACCCTTACCACGGGGGGGAAGAAAAAAAAAAAAAAAATTTAATATATAAATAAATTGCTCAGCACAACTTGCGAAAAAACTACGCTCTGCCTCCCAGCCAGAGATCCACCGGTGAAAGAAGGGCAAGGAAAAGCAGCACGGAGACGCGGCCGGAGAGAGGGCCCAAAGAGCCCAGTCCCACGCACTGCCCCCGCACAGCCGCAAGGCCCGCAAAGCATGCCCAGCACGGCAAGGAGCCGAGGACGGCCAGAGAGGATCCGCGCGCAACCCAGAAACCGGCGAGCGCCGGACCCAAAAAGAGCAAGCCAGAACTGAAGAAAAGGACAACACCGCCGAAAAGCAAAACCGCGATGCCGGAGGCGAGGAGAGCAGAGACACCGGAGGGGAGCAGCTCCCCGAAGGAGGGAAAAAATAAAAAATAAAAAATAAAAAATAAAAATACACAAACATGTGTACATGCATATACACAATCAAACACACACACACATATATATATACATATATATACATATATACATATACATACACATATGACATCGCTTTTTTTTTTCCTTTTTACTGGCCCGACTGCCACTATACACTATATAATATAAAACAATATAAATACAAAACACAATATATACAAAACACAATATATACAAAATCACAGAAAATGTACAAAAATATAGTAAATACACTACAAAAAACAACAGAAAAGCACCTACACTAAAACTGTCCCCTCACCCACACCACCCCTCCTGTACATGGGTCAGAGTCCATACCGTCCATACAGTTCTCAAAGTCCAGTCCTTAACTGACCCATGTCAGGTCCCCAAAACACCACAAAACCACCACCCACAAATACACCCTCCCCACCTAACACTCCTCCCAACCAACTTATATACAAACTTATACACTCTTAACCACAACCCCTTTTAGGCCCAAGTTTGGTTGCCTGTAAGCCCTTCATACCATGTCTACTAAAAACAAAACAAAAAGCTAATGTGCACATGCATCAGCCCACCACCAGGGAGAAGGATGGCAGACCTGATACATAAATCATTTTATACTCTTTCCCTAACTCCCCCTACAATTCTCCCTAATTCTATCCCTACAATAAATCTGACCCTGCCCTCACCCTATCTCTACCCCTATAACACTGCCCCTAACCAAAAATAAAAGGTACTCTACCCAAAAGGTTTAGTACCTAGGGCACATGAAATGAGAAACCTCTCCACAGGAGAGATGCCCTACTGGTACCAAGACTGCCATACTCCAAAGACCTGATCTTCCCGAGGTCACCGGTGATGTTCCTACAGACCTCCACCTCGGAGAGGATTTTCTGTTGGGTCGACACTAAGCACCGTGCGTTCCACGTGTAGTACCTAACCACTAAACTGACTAAGAATAAAGTGCCCCGATCTCGGCCACACAGGTTCCTGAATGCCCCATAAGCCCACTCCGGATAGGCAAGGCCGGCAAGTTGACTCCAGCCGATGGAAGCGCCCACCCTGTTGTAGACCCCTATATTAAAGGGACAATGAAGCAGGAAGTGGTCCATGCTTTCCAGCGTGTCCCCGCACTCTTCTCGGGGACATCCCCGGTCATCAGAGTTCCTGCACTTCAGGTTGTCCCTTACATATAGCTTCCCCTGAAAGCAGCGCCAGGCCAAGTCCCAAAACTTCTGGGGGATCCTTTTCATGTTTAAAAGATACAACCCCACCCTCAGATCCCGACCTGGGCAGTCCCTGAGCGCCAGAGGCTTCTGGAAGCGGGTCAACAGAACCCGTTTGTCAAGGAACTGCCTTGACTGGGTCCTGATCTCCCACACTCCCAGACCCCACCGACGTATCGCCTTCAGAGTCGGGGTAGCGTAAGCCGGAAGATATCCATGGGGCGTACGGAGGTCCTTCACTTGCCCTCCTGTCTCCCATTCCTGGAAGAAAGGCCGAAACCACTCCCTGCAGGAGAGTACCCACGGAGGAGCCCTCTCTTTCCAGAGGTTTGCAATGTTGGCTTTCAAGAAGGTGTTCGTTAAGAACACCACGGGGTTTACCATAGATAAGCCCCCTAGTCTCCTCGTGCGGTACGTAACCTCCCTCTTGACTAGGTTCAACCTGCTCCCCCATAACAGTTGGAAAAACAGGCTGTAGACCCTAGTGTAGTAAGCCTCTGGTAAGATACATACACTGCCCAGATAGATAAACAAGGGGAGCAGGTACGATTTGATCAGGTGTACCCTTTCCCTGAGGGTCATAGACCAACCCTTCCACTGGTTCACCCTCTGAGTGGCATCCTGGAGCTTACCGTCCCAGTTTTTGGTGGGATAATCATCCTGGCCGAATGTGATGCCCAGAATTTTTGCTGAATCTTGGAGCCCTGGAAGGGTGTCCGGGAGATCAAACGTGGGATCTCCCCCTCCCAGCCAGAGACTTTCACACTTATCCCGGTTGATCTTGGACCCGGATGCCTCCGAGTAGCGGTCCACCTCTGACATCACCACATCGACCTCCTCCCGTGAGGAGACGAAAATAGTGACATCATCAGCGTACGCCACCACTCTCTGGGCGACATCCGGCTCCGCCAGAGTCATCCCGACTCCCGCCAACGGCCCACAATCTACCCTCCGGACGAAGGGATCGATTGCGAACACGTATAACAGCGGGCTCAAAGGACAACCCTGACGGACTCCGGACCCCACCTCAAAAGAGCGGCCAGACCAACCGTTCACCAGCGGGAAACTCTCTGCCCCTGCATATAAGGTGACAAGCCAATTCACAAAAGTACTCGGTAAGCCATATCTCAGGAGGACGGACCAGAGGTACTCGTGGTTCACCCGATCAAATGCTTTGGCCTGATCCAAGGACAGCATGTACCCCTTCCAGAGACCCGCACTACTCCGCTCCACTGCCTCCCTGACACTGAGGACCGCACTTAAGGTGCTTCGGCCCGGAACAGAGCAGTGCTGGGCCCCCGAAAGGAGCCGGGGTGCAAACTTCACCAACCGATTAAACAGTATCTTGGCCAGAAGCTTCCTGTCCGTATTGAGAAGAGCTATGGGCCTCCAATTCTCAATCCGGCTAGGATCTTTACCCTTTGACAGAAGAATCAGGGCTGACCTCCTCATTGACTTTGGTAGAGTGCCCGAGGAGAGACACTCATTGAATACCTCAGTCAAGAGGGGAGCTAAAGACTCCCTAAAGGTCCTGTACCACTTGGATGTTAAGCCATCCGGGCCTGGCGACTTCTTGGGGGCGAGCCCCTCGATCGCCAGTCTCACTTCCTCTTCCCTGATTTCTTCTGCCAAAACATCAAGAGAGGGGTCTACCCCTGGCTCAGGAATAGTTTCAGCCAGGAAAGCCGACATCCCGTCTCGATTTAGATCCTTCCTTCCAAAGAGGTGCGAGTAGAAGGATCTGACGACCTCCAGGATCCCTGACCTGGACCGATTCAGAGATCCCGTACTATCAATCAGTCCTGAGACCACTTTACTACTCACTGACATCTTACAGTTCTTGTAAGGGTCGGGCGAGCGGTACCTCCCGTAATCCCTCTCAAAAACCAAAGATGCGTGCCTATCGTACTGACACCCCATCAGCAAGGATTTCACTCTGGAGATATCCTCCCGGCTACCTCCAGTCGAGACAAGGAGCTCGAGTTTCCTCCTCAGACCCCGATACAGGCGGTACCTATTCAGGGACCTGAGGCTCGAGAGCTGGCGGAAGAACCCCGCAACCCGCTTCTTGAATATCTCCCACCACTCTGACTTACTACTACAAAAGTCCAGTAAAGGTACCTGACTCTGAAGAAAGTCCTCAAAGGACTGTCTTATCTCCGCTTCCTCCAGGAGGGACGAATTCAGCTTCCAATAACCTTTACCCATCCGGGGGGTCTCTGAAACATTCAAGGAAAACAAAATCATACAGTGATCGGAGAATTCCACCTCAACCACGGACACTGCGGAAGAGACGGCTTCCTCCTTTAAATAAAACCTATCTATCCTAGACCTGCAGCTACCTCGATGATAGGTGAAACCCACGTGGCCTGAGGGGCTCCGGATGTGGGCGTCCTCTAGGCGAGCTTCCCTAACTATATTATTGAGGGCCACGCTATCGTAAGCCAGCGGACCATTGGAACCTCTCCTATCTTGGGACCTCGTGACATTATTGAAGTCCCCTCCAAAAATCACTTGCCGGCTAGTAAAAAGGAAGGGCTTAATCCTCATAAAGAGATCTTTGCGGCCCCACTTGGTTTGTGGGGCGTAGATGTTAATGAGCCGGAGCTCTTGCCCCTTCATGAGGACATCTAAGATCAGGCACCTCCCCATTTCTAACTCAATAACCCGTCGGCATTCAACCGGAGCGGTAAAAAGGACCGCCACCCCACTATACGGCTCAGCCGCAAGAGACCAGTGGGAGGGCCCGCGCCTCCACTCTCTTCTGGCTTTTACCAGGGAGGCTAGATCTGACAACCTGGTCTCTTGCAGATACAAAATGTCGGCTTCAACACGGCCGAGAAAATCAAAGGCTGCGAATCTAGCCGTATCCGACTTTATGCTGGCACAGTTAATGGATGCCAGCGTCAATGGGGTGAGTGCCGCCATCATGGGTGATTAAGTTAGACGGCCTCACCTTTATTTCTTCTTCCCCTTCTTCTTCGTGCCCTCATCCCCAGAAGAAGAAGAAAGGGCAGGACCACTTTTAACCCTTTTTTTGGATTCGCTCTGATCCATATGGTCCCCGTCTCCGTCCGACCCCGGTCTAGCCCTGCCCTCCGAGGAAGGTGCCTCAACAGGACAGGGCCCAGTTCCCCCCAGAGGCTCTCTCTCCCTAGGCACCCCGCCCTCACCTTCCCCCTCCAAGGAGGGGGAGGAGATGTTATCAAGGACGAGGTACCGGTTTGACAGGTCAACCAGAGGGGGGGCAGTCAGGCTTCCGCTTTGGACCCGGCCCGCAGTACGAGGGAGAGAGGGCTTGGACCTCTTCTTTCTCCCTTTCCTTTTGCCCTTGTCTTTCTTTTTGGCCTTCTCTACACTCTCCTCATCCACACTTTCATAGTGGGAGGAATCGGAAGAGTCGGCCATATTGCCTTCCTCTTCGCCCAGTCTCCTGACCTCCTCATCCAGCACGTCCTCCTCCAGGGCTTCAGTCATTTCAGGGCCAGCTTCAGGAGCAGGGGCCGGAGCTACCCCCGTCACTTGGGCACTCTCCTGCTCCCTACTCCTCCTCCGATTTTCCTCCCGCCTTAGTTTGGCGGGGCCCTTCTTCCTCACTAGCCCTGGTGCGCCCCCATCCCTGCTCGTACCCTCTCCAGCCGAGGCAACCTCACAGCTCTCCCCAGCCGGAGCGGCCACCGCACGGGCGAAGGCGCTAGGACAAAGGCTGAAAGGGTGCCCGAGGACACCACACAGATGGCAGCGGATCTGCCTACAGGATGCGGCCAGATGACCCACCCCACCACACAAAGCACAGACCTGTACAGTACAGGCTGCGCTAAAATGGGTGGGGCTACCGCACCTGTGACAGACCTTAGGCTGCCCCTGGTAGAAGACCTGGATCCTGTCACGTCCAAGGAAGGCGGCTGACGGAATGTGGGCAACCGTACTCCCTGAACGCCTGAGTTTGACGGAAAACGTCCAGGCCCCGGACCAGATCCCGTGCTCATCAATGTTTTTCTTGGGCATGTCCGTCACATCCCCATACCGACCGAGCCAGGTCATGATG
The DNA here is from genome assembly GCF_029499605.1 of Hyla sarda. NCBI lineage: Eukaryota > Metazoa > Chordata > Amphibia > Anura > Hylidae > Hyla > Hyla sarda. The sequence goes on along the minus strand of NC_079193.1, from coordinate 374,594,931 downwards.
TCGTAACAAGAAAGTGACTCGTTACGGGTCAAAACGGTCACCTTCTTGACCGAGTTCTGACGGGAAATTGCCTTTACGGCAAAATCCCGCCAGCCGGGCTCGTTCTTCGCCACCTCGTAGTTTGACCAGAAGAGTTCGAGACCCTCTGGCCGAACGAAGCTGACGTCAAACTCGGATGTACCGTAGGGGTGGATCAGGGCAAAGATGTCACTCGCCCTGAATTCCATCTGGAGGAGGAGCTCAACCACTTTAGCGCGAGGTGGGCACGCATCCTCACCCCTCCAAATCAGACGGACCACATTCCTGCGGTTATTGTCCTGCCCGGTTGTCGGGAGGGACCAGACCACCTCCCCATTCTGCTCTCGGAAAGCCCCCAAACCGTGCCTCTCTATCCAGAAAGACAGGTCGACCTCACCCCTTCCCTCTACCTGGATCGACCTGTCTCCCCTACGCAGAGCCTCCAGGAGGCGCTGTTGCAAGTAACCCCCGGGGACGGACGGAGACGGGGACCCCCCTGGACCCCCGGCAGCGACATTAGCATAGCTCCTAGGAGCAGTCACCGCCGGGGGGGCAGCCGGGCCAGACCCAGACCCAGACCCAGAACCACCATTCACACCACCACTCACATCATCCTTTTTTCCATCCATACCACTACTCCCACCAACATTCACTCCACTGACACTCCTCTCATCCACAACACTACTACACTCAGCATTCTCACTCATACCCTGCCTGACTGATTCTGGGCTGGCTGGGAATTGTAGTACCGCTGGCTTAACTACAGTCTTTTTTTCTGGCTTGACTGCTGCTGACGATGGCTCCTCCTTCTGAATGGACACCGATCCCGGCACCGGGACACTCCCCCCCCTCACAGGGGAGTGCCCCGCAGTGCCCACAGAACAAACTGTACTCGGGGGACCGCCCCCCGAGCACACGGACTCAACGCTCTCTGGCGCCCGGACACTCCCCCCCCTCACAGGGGAGTGCCCCGCGGCGCCAGTAGTGCCCACAGTACTCGGGGAACCGCCCCCCGAGCAAACGGCAGCGTAACTTGTCTCTGGCACTTGGACACGCCCCCTGCCACCCTGGGGCGGTCCTGCAGTGCCAGAGCTGCCCGGCATGAGCCCATCCTGCCCTTCCCTACCGACAGGATGGGTGGGCTTCTCAACTATTGCGCCCTTAGCCTTTCCTGACGCCTTACTGTACTCCCCGTGCTGGCCCCGCTCCACCACAGGAACGGGGTCTGGCAGTTTGGGGGAGCCCGCAGCCTGAACCAGCTTTGCAGCTGGCCCAGACTGCTGGAAGGGGACAAATACATATTGTACCGTCTCCTTTGTCTTCCTTTTCTTGGACCTCTGCTTGACCACCACATCTTCACACTCCTCGTCCCCAAAGGTGAAATTCTGGAGGTGGGCTGGGGACTCCTGCATCACAATTGCCCTCAGCAGACCCCCAGCCTCACCCTCCACGTCATCCTCCTCACTCTCGCTTGGCGGAAGTGCCACCTGTCCAGCCTCAATGTAGCTGTCCTGGGTCTGGGTGTCACCTGGAGTAGCTACAACTCCCACACTTTCCTCCATCTTCTCCTCTTCACCACCATCCTCACTATCTTCGCCGCCACTACTCTCCCCATCATCCACCTCCACCTTACCTGGGGATTTCGTGGCGGCAAACCGATTGCTGTTGATCAGCTTCTCCTTGAAGAGACCGCTCCCCTCCAGTATCTCCGCTCTCCTCGCCTCCAGCTTCACAATCTCGCCCTTCAGCGATGTTATCCTCTTCTTCAGTTCTGGCTTGCTCTTTCTGGATCCTGTACTCATCAGACTCTGGGTCGCACGCAGATCCTCTCTGGCCATCCTCAGCTCCTTGCCGCGCTGCTCGTACTCCGCAAACCTTGCGGCCATGCGGGAGCAGTACGTGGAACTGGACTCGCCGGGCCCACTCTCCGACCACATCTCCACACTGCTTTTCCGTGCCTTTCTTCCACCAGTGGATCTCTGGCTGGCACCCGTAGCCTGGGTAGCAGAGCCTGCATTGCTGCAGACTCTGCCCGATCTTCTCCCGGCCGGAACAGTGGCTGTCGAAGTTTTCACTCCACTTCCCGCCAGCCTGGAACGGGGAGTGGAGCCACGAGGCTCCATTGCAGGAGCTTCTTCCCCAGGAATCCGCCACAAACCTGGGGAAGGCTTGTTGGAAATCTCTGCTTTGCTCTGCTCTGCTGGAAGTCCCAGGAGACACACCCGCACACACCCTGCTGGGAGCTGGAACTCTTTTTATTATAAAAATGCAAAACAAATCTGATACAAAACATTAAACAAAAACAAGCTTAACCAGCTATAACAAACATAACATAAATAAAATTGCAAAAACAAATTCTGCCTAACCGGCCAGCCCAAATTTACTAAAATACACTTTTACTTTTCCCCCATACCAAAATAACACACACAAACACGCATTCATAAAAAACATGCAAAAAAAAGAGCCCAACTTGGCTTATAAAAAAAAATAAAAAATAAAAATAAAATATATATATAAACATAAAATTCAGCACAACTTGGCTATAAAAACAAACCAAATGAAAAGGAACATAAAAGTAGCACAACTTGGCTATAACATAAAAATTACCCTTACCACGGGGGGGAAGAAAAAAAAAAAAAAAAAAAAAAAAAATGTAATATATAAATAAATTGCTCAGCACAACTTGCGAAAAAACTACGCTCTGCCTCCCAGCCAGAGATCCACCGGTGAAAGAAGGGCAAGGAAAAGCAGCACGGAGACGCGGCCGGAGAGAGGGCCCAAAGAGCCCAGTCCCACGCACTGCTCCCGCACAGCCGCAAGGCCCGCAAAGCATGCCCAGCACGGTAAGGAGCCGAGGACGGCCAGAGAGGATCCGCGCGCAACCCAGAAACCGGCGAGCGCCGGACCCAAAAAGAGCAAGCCAGAACTGAAGAAAAGGACAACACCGCCGAAAAGCAAAACCGCGATGCCGGAGGCGAGGAGAGCAGAGACACCGGAGGGGAGCAGCTCCCCGAAGGAGGGAAAAAATAAAAAATAAAAAATAAAAATACACAAACATGTGTACATGCATATACACAATCAAACACACACACACATATATATACATATATATACATATATACATATACATACACATATGACACCGCTTTTTTTTTTCCTTTTTACTGGCCCGACTGCCACTATACACTATATAATATAAAACAATATAAATACAAAACACAATATATACAAAACACAATATATACAAAATCACAGAAAATGTACAAAAATATAGTAAATACACTACAAAAAACAACAGAAAAGCACCTACACTAAAACTGTCCCCTCACCCACACCACCCCTCCTGTACATGGGTCAGAGTCCATACCGTCCATACAGTTCTCAAAGTCCAGTCCTTAACTGACCCATGTCAGGTCCCCAAAACACCACAAAACCACCACCCACAAATACACCCTCCCCACCTAACACTCCTCCCAACCAACTTATATACAAACTTATACACTCTTAACCACAACCCCTTTTAGGCCCAAGTTTGGTTGCCTGTAAGCCCTTCATACCATGTCTACTAAAAACAAAACAAAAAGCTAATGTGCACATGCATCAGCCCACCACCAGGGAGAAGGATGGCAGACCTGATACATAAATCATTTTATACTCTTTCCCTAACTCCCCCTACAATTCTCCCTAATTCTATCCCTACAATAAATCTGACCCTGCCCTCACCCTATCTCTACCCCTATAACACTGCCCCTAACCAAAAATAAAAGGTACTCTACCCAAAAGGTTTAGTACCTAGGGCACATGAAATGAGAAACCTCTCCACAGGAGAGATGCCCTACTGGTACCAAGACTGCCATACTCCAAAGACCTGATCTTCCCGAGGTCACCGGTGATGTTCCTACAGACCTCCACCTCGGAGAGGATTTTCTGTTGGGTCGACACTAAGCACCGTGCGTTCCACGTGTAGTACCTAACCACTAAACTGACTAAGAATAAAGTGCCCCGATCTCGGCCACACAGGTTCCTGAATGCCCCATAAGCCCACTCCGGATAGGCAAGGCCGGCAAGTTGACTCCAGCCGATGGAAGCGCCCACCCTGTTGTAGACCCCTATATTAAAGGGACAATGAAGCAGGAAGTGGTCCATGCTTTCCAGCGTGTCCCCGCACTCTTCTCGGGGACATCCCCGGTCATCAGAGTTCCTGCACTTCAGGTTGTCCCTTACATATAGCTTCCCCTGAAAGCAGCGCCAGGCCAAGTCCCAAAACTTCTGGGGGATCCTTTTCATGTTTAAAAGATACAACCCCACCCTCAGATCCCGACCTGGGCAGTCCCTGAGCGCCAGAGGCTTCTGGAAGCGGGTCAACAGAACCCGTTTGTCAAGGAACTGCCTTGACTGGGTCCTGATCTCCCACACTCCCAGACCCCACCGACGTATCGCCTTCAGAGTCGGGGTAGCGTAAGCCGGAAGATATCCATGGGGCGTACGGAGGTCCTTCACTTGCCCTCCTGTCTCCCATTCCTGGAAGAAAGGCCGAAACCACTCCCTGCAGGAGAGTACCCACGGAGGAGCCCTCTCTTTCCAGAGGTTTGCAATGTTGGCTTTCAAGAAGGTGTTCGTTAAGAACACCACGGGGTTTACCATAGATAAGCCCCCTAGTCTCCTCGTGCGGTACGTAACCTCCCTCTTGACTAGGTTCAACCTGCTCCCCCATAACAGTTGGAAAAACAGGCTGTAGACCCTAGTGTAGTAAGCCTCTGGTAAGATACATACACTGCCCAGATAGATAAACAAGGGGAGCAGGTACGATTTGATCAGGTGTACCCTTTCCCTGAGGGTCATAGACCAACCCTTCCACTGGTTCACCCTCTGAGTGGCATCCTGGAGCTTACCGTCCCAGTTTTTGGTGGGATAATCATCCTGGCCGAATGTGATGCCCAGAATTTTTGCTGAATCTTGGAGCCCTGGAAGGGTGTCCGGGAGATCAAACGTGGGATCTCCCCCTCCCAGCCAGAGACTTTCACACTTATCCCGGTTGATCTTGGACCCGGATGCCTCCGAGTAGCGGTCCACCTCTGACATCACCACATCGACCTCCTCCCGTGAGGAGACGAAAATAGTGACATCATCAGCGTACGCCACCACTCTCTGGGCGACATCCGGCTCCGCCAGAGTCATCCCGACTCCCGCCAACGGCCCACAATCTACCCTCCGGACGAAGGGATCGATTGCGAACACGTATAACAGCGGGCTCAAAGGACAACCCTGACGGACTCCGGACCCCACCTCAAAAGAGCGGCCAGACCAACCGTTCACCAGCGGGAAACTCTCTGCCCCTGCATATAAGGTGACAAGCCAATTCACAAAAGTACTCGGTAAGCCATATCTCAGGAGGACGGACCAGAGGTACTCGTGGTTCACCCGATCAAATGCTTTGGCCTGATCCAAGGACAGCATGTACCCCTTCCAGAGACCCGCACTACTCCGCTCCACTGCCTCCCTGACACTGAGGACAGCACTTAAGGTGCTTCGGCCCGGAACAGAGCAGTGCTGGGCCCCCGAAAGGAGCCGGGGTGCAAACTTCACCAACCGATTAAACAGTATCTTGGCCAGAAGCTTCCTGTCCGTATTGAGAAGAGCTATGGGCCTCCAATTCTCAATCCGGCTAGGATCTTTACCCTTTGACAGAAGAATCAGGGCTGACCTCCTCATTGACTTTGGTAGAGTGCCCGAGGAGAGACACTCATTGAATACCTCAGTCAAGAGGGGAGCTAAAGACTCCTTAAAGGTCCTGTACCACTCGGATGTTAAGCCATCCGGGCCTGGCGACTTCTTGGGGGCGAGCCCCTCGATCGCCAGTCTCACTTCCTCTTCCCTGATTTCTTCTGCCAAAACATCCAGAGAGGGATCTACCCCTGGCTCAGGAATAGTTTCAGCCAGGAAAACCGACATCCCGTCTCGATCTAGATCCTTCCTTCCCAAGAGGTGCGAGTAGAAGGATCTGACGACCTCCAGGATCCCTGATCTGGACCGATTCAGAGATCCCGTACTATCAATCAGTCCTGAGACCACTTTACTACTCACTGACATCTTACAGTTCCTGTAAGGGTCGGGCGAGCGGTACCTCCCGTAATCCCTCTCAAAAACCAAAGATGCGTGCCTATCGTACTGACACCTCATCAGCAAGGATTTCACTCTGGAGATATCCTCCCGGCTACCTCCAGTCGAGACAAGGAGCTCGAGTTTCCTCCTCAGACCCCGATACAGGCGGTACCTATTCAGGGACCTGAGGCTCGAGAGCTGGCGGAAGAACCCCGCAACCCGCTTCTTGAATATCTCCCACCACTCTGACTTACTACTACAAAAGTCCAGTAAAGGTACCTGACTCTGAAGAAAGTCCTCAAAGGACTGTCTTATCTCCGCTTCCTCCAGGAGGGACGAATTCAGCTTCCAATAACCTTTACCCATCCGGGGGGTCTCTGAAACATTCAAGGAAAACAAAATCATACAGTGATCGGAGAATTCCACCTCAACCACGGACACTGCGGAAGAGACGGCTTCCTCCTTTAAATAAAACCTGTCTATCCTAGACCTGCAGCTACCTCGATGATAGGTGAAACCCACGTGGCCTGAGGGGCTCCGGATGTGGGCGTCCTCTAGGCGAGCTTCCCTAACTATATTATTGAGGGCCACGCTATCGTAAGCCAGCGGACCATTGGAACCTCTCCTATCTTGGGACCTCGTGACATTATTGAAGTCCCCTCCAAAAATCACTTGCCGGCTAGTAAAAAGGAAGGGCTTAATCCTCATAAAGAGATCTTTGCGGCCCCACTTGGTTTGTGGGGCGTAGATGTTAATGAGCCGGAGCTCTTGCCCCTTCATGAGGACATCTAAGATCAGGCACCTCCCCATTTCTAACTCAATAACCCGTCGGCATTCAACCGGAGCGGTAAAAAGGACCGCCACCCCACTATACGGCTCAGCCGCAAGAGACCAGTGGGAGGGCCCGCGCCTCCACTCTCTTCTGGCTTTTACCAGGGAGGCTAGATCTGACAACCTGGTCTCTTGCAGATACAAAATGTCGGCTTCAACACGGCCGAGAAAATCAAAGGCTGCGAATCTAGCCGTATCCGACTTTATGCTGGCACAGTTAATGGATGCCAGCGTCAATGGGGTGAGTGCCGCCATCATGGGTGATTAAGTTAGACGGCCTCACCTTTATTTCTTCTTCCCCTTCTTCTTCGTGCCCTCATCCCCAGAAGAAGAAGAAAGGGCAGGACCACTTTTAACCCTTTTTTTGGATTCGCTCTGATCCATATGGTCCCCGTGTCCGTCCGACCCCGGTCTAGCCCTGCCCTCCGAGGAAGGTGCCTCAACAGGACAGGGCCCAGTTCCCCCCAGAGGCTCTCTCTCCCTAGGCACCCCGCCCTCACCTTCCCCCTCCAAGGAGGGGGAGGAGATGTTATCAAGGACGAGGTACCGGTTTGACAGGTCAACCAGAGGGGGGGCAGTCAGGCTTCCGCTTTGGACCCGGCCCGCAGTACGAGGGAGAGAGGGCTTGGACCTCTTCTTTCTCCCTTTCCTTTTGCCCTTGTCTTTCTTTTTGGCCTTCTCTACACTCTCCTCATCCACACTTTCATAGTGGGAGGAATCGGAAGAGTCGGCCATATTGCCTTCCTCTTCGCCCAGTCTCCTGACCTCCTCATCCAGCACGTCCTCCTCCAGGGCTTCAGTCATTTCAGGGCCAGCTTCAGGAGCAGGGGCCGGAGCTACCCCCGTCACTTGGGCACTCTCCTGCTCCCTACTCCTCCTCCGATTTTCCTCCCGCCTTAGTTTGGCGGGGCCCTTCTTCCTCACTAGCCCTGGTGCGCCCCCATCCCTGCTCGTACCCTCTCCAGCCGAGGCAACCTCACAGCTCTCCCCAGCCGGAGCGGCCGCCGCACGGGCGAAGGCGCTAGGACAACGGCTGAAAGGGTGCCCGAGGACACCACACAGATGGCAGCGGATCTGCCTACAGGATGCGGCCAGATGACCCACCCCACCACACAAAGCACAGACCTGTACAGTACAGGCTGCGCTAAAATGGGTGGGGCTACCGCACCTGTGACAGACCTTAGGCTGCCCCTGGTAGAAGACCTGGATCCTGTCACGTCCAAGGAAGGCGGCTGACGGAATGTGGGCAACCGTACTCCCTGAACGCCTGAGTTTGACGGAAAACGTCCAGGCCCCGGACCAGATCCCGTGCTCATCAATGTTTTTCTTGGGCATGTCCGTCACATCCCCATACCGACCGAGCCAGGTCATGATGTCGTAACAAGAAAGTGACTCGTTACGGGTCAAAACGGTCACCTTCTTGACCGAGTTCTGACGGGAAATTGCCTTTACGGCAAAATCCCGCCAGCCGGGCTCGTTCTTCGCCACCTCGTAGTTTGACCAGAAGAGTTCGAGACCCTCTGGCCGAACGAAGCTGACGTCAAACTCGGATGTACCGTAGGGGTGGATCAGGGCAAAGATGTCACTCGCCCTGAATTCCATCTGGAGGAGGAGCTCAACCACTTTAGCGCGAGGTGGGCACGCATCCTCACCCCTCCAAATCAGACGGACCACATTCCTGCGGTTATTGTCCTGCCCGGTTGTCGGGAGGGACCAGACCACCTCCCCATTCTGCTCTCGGAAAGCCCCCAAACCGTGCCTCTCTATCCAGAAAGACAGGTCGACCTCACCCCTTCCCTCTACCTGGATCGACCTGTCTCCCCTACGCAGAGCCTCCAGGAGGCGCTGTTGCAAGTAACCCCCGGGGACGGACGGAGACGGGGACCCCCCTGGACCCCCGGCAGCGACATTAGCATAGCTCCTAGGAGCAGTCACCGCCGGGGGGGCAGCCGGGCCAGACCCAGACCCAGACCCAGAACCACCATTCACACCACCACTCACATCATCCTTTTTTCCATCCATACCACTACTCCCACCAACATTCACTCCACTGACACTCCTCTCATCCACAACACTACTACACTCAGCATTCTCACTCATACCCTGCCTGACTGATTCTGGGCTGGCTGGGAATTGTAGTACCGCTGGCTTAACTACAGTCTTTTTTTCTGGCTTGACTGCTGCTGACGATGGCTCCTCCTTCTGAATGGACACCGATCCCGGCACCGGGACACTCCCCCCCCTCACAGGGGAGTGCCCCGCAGTGCCCACAGAACAAACTGTACTCGGGGGACCGCCCCCCGAGCACACGGACTCAACGCTCTCTGGCGCCCGGACACTCCCCCCCCTCACAGGGGAGTGCCCCGCGGCGCCAGTAGTGCCCACAGTACTCGGGGAACCGCCCCCCGAGCAAACGGCAGCGTAACTTGTCTCTGGCACTTGGACACGCCCCCTGCCACCCTGGGGCGGTCCTGCAGTGCCAGAGCTGCCCGGCATGAGCCCATCCTGCCCTTCCCTACCGACAGGATGGGTGGGCTTCTCAACTATTGCGCCCTTAGCCTTTCCTGACGCCTTACTGTACTCCCCGTGCTGGCCCCGCTCCACCACAGGAACGGGGTCTGGCAGTTTGGGGGAGCCCGCAGCCTGAACCAGCTTTGCAGCTGGCCCAGACTGCTGGAAGGGGACAAATACATATTGTACCGTCTCCTTTGTCTTCCTTTTCTTGGACCTCTGCTTGACCACCACATCTTCACACTCCTCGTCCCCAAAGGTGAAATTCTGGAGGTGGGCTGGGGACTCCTGCATCACAATTGCCCTCAGCAGACCCCCAGCCTCACCCTCCACGTCATCCTCCTCACTCTCGCTTGGCGGAAGTGCCACCTGTCCAGCCTCAATGTAGCTGTCCTGGGTCTGGGTGTCACCTGGAGTAGCTACAACTCCCACACTTTCCTCCATCTTCTCCTCTTCACCACCATCCTCACTATCTTCGCCGCCACTACTCTCCCCATCATCCACCTCCACCTTACCTGGGGATTTCGTGGCGGCAAACCGATTGCTGTTGATGAGCTTCTCCTTGAAGAGACCGCTCCCCTCCAGTATCTCCGCTCTCCTCGCCTCCAGCTTCACAATCTCGCCCTTCAGCGATGTTATCCTCTTCTTCAGTTCCGGCTTGCTCCTTCTGGATCCTGTACTCATCAGACTCTGGGTCGCACGCAGATCCTCTCTGGCCATCCTCAGCTCCTTGCCGCGCTGCTCGTACTCCGCAAACCTTGCGGCCATGCGGGAGCAGTACGTGGAACTGGACTCGCCGGGCCCACTCTCCGACCACATCTCCACACTGCTTTTCCGTGCCTTTCTTCCACCAGTGGATCTCTGGCTGGCACCCGTAGCCTGGGTAGCAGAGCCTGCATTGCTGCAGACTCTGCCTGATCTTCTCCCGGCCGGAACAATGGCTGTCGAAGTTTTCACTCCACTTCCCGCCAGCCTGGAACGGGGAGTGGAGCCACGAGGCTCCATTGCAGGAGCTTCTTCCCCAGGAATCTGCCACAAACCTGGGGAAGGCTTGTTGGAAATCTCTGCTTGGCTCTGCTCTGCTGGAAGTCTCAGGAGACACACCCGCACACACCCTGCTGGGAGCTGGAACTCTTTTTATTATAAAAATGCAAAACAAATCTGATACAAAACATTAAACAAAAACAAGCTTAACCAGCTATAACAAACATAACATAAATAAAATTGCAAAAACAAATTCTGCCTAACCGGCCAGCCCAAATTTGCTAAAATACACTTTTACTTTTCCCCCATACCAAAATAACACACACAAACACGCATTCAAAAAAACATGAAAAAAAAAAAAGAGCCCAACTTGGCTTATAAAAAAAAAAAAAAAAAAAAATTATATACATATATATATATATATATATATATATATATATATATATATATAAACATAAAATTCAGCACAACTTGGCTATAAAAACAAACCAAATGAAAAGGAACATAAAAGTAGCACAACTTGGCTATAACATAAAAATTACCCTTACCACGGGGGGGAAAAAAAAAAATAAATAAATAAATATATAAATAAATTGCTCAGCACAACTTGCGAAAAAACTATGCTCTGCCTCCCAGCCAGAGATCCACCGGTGAAAAAAAAAAAGGCAAGGAAAAGCAGCATGGAGACGCGGCCGGAGAGAGGGCCCAAAGAGCCCAGCCCCACGCACCGCCCCCGCACAGCCGCAAGGCCCGCAAAGCACGCCCAGCACGGCAAGGAGCCGAGGACGGCCAGAGAGGATCCGCGCGCAACCCAGAAACCGGTGAGCGCCGGACCCAAAAAGAGCAAGCCAGAACCGAAGAAAAGGACAACACCGCCGAAAAGCGAAACCGCGACGCCGGAGGCGAGGAGAGCAGAGACACCGGAGGGGAGCAGCTCCCCGAAGGAGGGAAAAAAAAAAAAAAATACACAAACATGTGTACATGCATATACACAATCAAACACACACACACATATACATATACATATATATACCTATACATATACATACACATATGACACAGCTTTTTTTTTTCCTTTTTACTGGCCCGACTGCCACTATACACTATATAATATAAAACAATATAAATACAAAACACAATATATACAAAACACAATATATACAAAATCACAGAAAATGTACAAAAATATAGTAAATACACTACAAAAAAAAAAAAAAAAACAACAGAAAAACACCTACACTAAAACTGTCCCCTCACCCACACCACCCCTCCTGTACATGGGTCAGAGTCCATACCGTCCATACAGTTCTCAAAGTCCAGTCCTTAACTGACCCATGTCAGGTCCCCAAAACACCACAAAACCCCCACCCACAAATACACCCTCCCCACCTAACACTCCTCCCAACCAACTTATATACAAACTTATACACTCTTAACCACAACCCCTTTTAGGCCCAAGTTTGGTTGCCTGTAAGCCCTTCATGCCATGTCTACTAAAAACAAAACAAAAAGCTAATGTGCACATGCATCAGCCCACCACCAGGGAGAAGGATGGCAGACCTGATACATAAATCATTTTATACTCTTTCCCTAACTCCCCCTACAATTCTCCCTAATTCTATCCCTACAATAAATCTGACCCTGCCCTCACCCTATCTCTACCCCTATAACACTGCCCCTAACCAAAAATAAAAGGTACTCTACCCAAAAGGTTTAGTACCTAGGGCACATGAAATGAGAAACCTCTCCACAGGAGAGATGCCCTACTGGTACCAAGACTGCCATACTCCAAAGACCTGATCTTCCCGAGGTCACCGGTGATGTTCCTACAGACCTCCACCTCGGAGAGGATTTTCTGTTGGGTCGACACTAAGCACCGTGCGTTCCACGTGTAGTATCTAACCACTAAACTGACTAAGAATAAAGTGCCCCGATCTCGGCCACCCAGGTTCCTGAATGCCCCATAAGCCCACTCCGGATAGGCATGGCCGGCAAGTTGACTCCAGCCGATGGAAGCGCCCACCCTGTTGTAGACCCCTATATTAAAGGGACAATGAAGCAGGAAGTGGTCCATGCTTTCCAGCGTGTCCCCGCACTCTTCTCGGGGACATCCCCGGTCATCAGAGTTCCTGCACTTCAGGTTGTCCCTTACATATAGCTTCCCCTGAAAGCAGCGCCAGGCCAAGTCCCAAAACTTCTGGGGGATCCTTTTCATGTTTAAAAGATACAACCCCACCCTCAGATCCCGACCTGGGCAGTCCCTGAGCGCCAGAGGCTTCTGGAAGCGGGTCAACAGAACCCGTTTGTCAAGGAACTGCCTTGACTGGGTCCTGATCTCCCACACTCCCAGACCCCACCGACGTATCGCCTTCAGAGTCGGGGTAGCGTAAGCCGGAAGATATCCATGGGGCGTACGGAGGTCCTTCACTTGCCCTCCTGTCTCCCATTCCTGGAAGAAAGGCCGAAACCACTCCCTGCAGGAGAGTACCCACGGAGGAGCCCTCTCTTTCCAGAGGTTTGCAATGTTGGCTTTCAAGAAGGTGTTCGTTAAGAACACCACGGGGTTTACCATAGATAAGCCCCCTAGTCTCCTCGTGCGGTACGTAACCTCCCTCTTGACTAGGTTCAACCTGCTCCCCCATAACAGTTGGAAAAACAGGCTGTAGACCCTAGTGTAGTAAGCCTCTGGTAAGATACATACACTGCCCAGATAGATAAACAAGGGGAGCAGGTACGATTTGATCAGGTGTACCCTTTCCCTGAGGGTCATAGACCAACCCTTCCACTGGTTCACCCTCTGAGTGGCATCCTGGAGCTTACCGTCCCAGTTTTTGGTGGGATAATCATCCTGGCCGAATGTGATGCCCAGAATTTTTGCTGAATCTTGGAGCCCTGGAAGGGTGTCCGGGAGATCAAACGTGGGATCTCCCCCTCCCAGCCAGAGACTTTCACACTTATCCCGGTTGATCTTGGACCCGGATGCCTCCGAGTAGCGGTCCACCTCTGACATCACCACATCAACCTCCTCCCGTGAGGAGACGAAAATAGTGACATCATCAGCGTACGCCACCACTCTCTGGGCGACATCCGGCTCCGCCAGAGTCATCCCGACTCCCGCCAACGGCCCACAATCTACCCTCCGGACGAAGGGATCGATTGCGAACACGTATAACAGCGGGCTCAAAGGACAACCCTGACGGACTCCGGACCCCACCTCAAAAGAGCGGCCAGACCAACCGTTCACCAGCGGGAAACTCTCTGCCCCTGCATATAAGGTGACAAGCCAATTCACAAAAGTACTCGGTAAGCCATATCTCAGGAGGACGGACCAGAGGTACTCGTGGTTCACCCGATCAAATGCTTTGGCCTGATCCAAGGACAGCATGTACCCCTTCCAGAGACCCGCACTACTCCGCTCCACTGCCTCCCTGACACTGAGGACCGCACTTAAGGTGCTTCGGCCCGGAACAGAGCAGTGCTGGGCCCCCGAAAGGAGCCGGGGTGCAAACTTCACCAACCGATTAAACAGTATCTTGGCCAGAAGCTTCCTGTCCGTATTGAGAAGAGCTATGGGCCTCCAATTCTCAATCCGGCTAGGATCTTTACCCTTTGACAGAAGAATCAGGGCTGACCTCCTCATTGACTTTGGTAGAGTGCCCGAGGAGAGACACTCATTGAATACCTCAGTCAAGAGGGGAGCTAAAGACTCCCTAAAGGTCCTGTACCACTCGGATGTTAAGCCATCCGGGCCTGGCGACTTCTTGGGGGCGAGCCCCTCGATCGCCAGTCTCACTTCCTCTTCCCTGATTTCTTCTGCCAAAACATCAAGAGAGGGGTCTACCCCTGGCTCAGGAATAGTTTCAGCCAGGAAAGCCGACATCCCGTCTCGATTTAGATCCTTCCTTCCCAAGAGGTGCGAGTAGAAGGATCTGACGACCTCCAGGATCCCTGATCTGGACCGATTCAGAGATCCCGTACTATCAATCAGTCCTGAGACCACTTTACTACTCACTGACATCTTACAGTTCTTGTAAGGGTCGGGCGAGCGGTACCTCCCGTAATCCCTCTCAAAAACCAAAGATGCGTGCCTATCGTACTGACACCCCATCAGCAAGGATTTCACTCTGGAGATATCCTCCCGGCTACCTCCAGTCGAGACAAGGAGCTCGAGTTTCCTCCTCAGACCCCGATACAGGCGGTACCTATTCAGGGACCTGAGGCTCGAGAGCCGGCGGAAGAACCCCGCAACCCGCTTCTTGAATATCTCCCACCACTCTGACTTACTACTACAAAAGTCCAGTAAAGGTACCTGACTCTGAAGAAAGTCCTCAAAGGACTGTCTTATCTCCGCTTCCTCCAGGAGGGACGAATTCAGCTTCCAATAACCTTTACCCATCCGGGGGGTCTCTGAAACATTCAAGGAAAACAAAATCATACAGTGATCGGAGAATTCCACCTCAACCACGGACACTGCGGAAGAGACGGCTTCCTCCTTTAAATAAAACCTATCTATCCTAGACCTGCAGCTACCTCGATGATAGGTGAAACCCACGTGGTCTGAGGGGCTCCGGATGTGGGCATCCTCTAGGCGAGCTTCCCTAACTATATTATTGAGGGCCACGCTATCGTAAGCCAGCGGACCATTGGAACCTCTCCTATCTTGGGACCTCGTGACATTATTGAAGTCCCCTCCAAAAATCACTTGCCGGCTAGTAAAAAGGAAGGGCTTAATCCTCATAAAGAGATCTTTACGGCCCCACTTGGTTTGTGGGGCGTAGATGTTAATGAGCCGGAGCTCTTGCCCCTTCATGAGGACATCTAAGATCAGGCACCTCCCCATTTCTAACTCAATAACCCGTCGGCATTCAACCGGAGCGGTAAAAAGGACCGCCACCCCACTATACGGCTCAGCCGCAAGAGACCAGTGGGAGGGCCCGCGCCTCCACTCTCTTCTGGCTTTTACCAGGGAGGCTAGATCTGACAACCTGGTCTCTTGCAGATACAAAATGTCGGCTTCAACACGGCCGAGAAAATCAAAGGCTGCGAATCTAGCCATATCCGACTTTATGCTGGCACAGTTAATGGATGCCAGCGTCAATGGGGTGAGTGCCGCCATCATGGGTGATTAAGTTAGACGGCCTCACCTTTATTTCTTCTTCCCCTTCTTCTTCGTGCCCTCATCCCCAGAAGAAGAAGAAAGGGCAGGACCACTTTTAACCCTTTTTTTGGATTCACTCTGATCCATATGGTCCCCGTCTCCGTCCGACCCCGGTCTAGCCCTGCCCTCCGAGGAAGGTGCCTCAACAGGACAGGGCCCAGTTCCCCCCAGAGGCTCTCTCTCCCTAGGCACCTCGCCCTCACCCCCCCCCTCCAAGGAGGGGGAGGAGATGTTATCAAGGACGAGGTACCGGTTTGACAGGTCAACCAGAGGGGGGGCAGTCAGGCTTCCGCTTTGGACCCGGCCCGCAGTGCGAGGGAGAGAGGGCTTGGACCTCTTCTTTCTCCCTTTCCTTTTGCCCTTGTCTTTCTTTTTGGCCTTCTCTACACTCTCCTCATCCACACTTTCATAGTGGGAGGAATCGGAAGAGTCGGCCATATTGCCTTCCTCTTCGCCCAGTCTCCTGACCTCCTCATCCAGCACGTCCTCCTCCAGGGCTTCAGTCATTTCAGGGCCAGCTACAGGAGCAGGGGCCGGAGCTACCCCCGTCACTTGGGCACTCTCCTGCTCCCTACTCCTCCTCCGATTTTCCTCCCGCCTTAGTTTGGCGGGGCCCTTCTTCCTCACTAGCCCTGGTGCGCCCCCATCCCTGCTCGTACCCTCTCCAGCCGAGGCAACTTCACAGCTCTCCCCAGCCGGAGCGGCCGCCGCACGGGCGAAGGCGCTAGGACAACGGCTGAAAGGGTGCCCGAGGACACCACACAGATGGCAGCGGATCTGCCTACATGATGCGGCCAGATGACCCACGCCACCACACAAAGCACAGACCTGTACAGTACAGGCTGCGCTAAAATGGGTGGGGCTACCGCACCTGTGACAGACCTTAGGCTGCCCCTGGTAGAAGACCTGGATCCTGTCACGTCCAAGGAAGGCGGCTGACGGAATGTGGGCAACCGTACTCCCTGAACGCCTGAGTTTGACGGAAAACGTCCAGGCCCCGGACCAGATCCCGTGCTCATCAATGTTTTTCTTGGGCATGTCCGTCACATCCCCATACCGACCGAGCCAGGTCATGATGTCGTAACAAGAAAGTGACTCGTTACGGGTCAAAACGGTCACCTTCTTGACCGAGTTCTGACGGGAAATTGCCTTTACGGCAAAATCTCGCCAGCCGGGCTCGTTCTTCGCCACCTCGTAGTTTGACCAGAAGAGTTCGAGACCCTCTGGCCGAACGAAACTGACGTCAAACTCGGACGTACCGTAGGGGTGGATCAGGGCAAAGATGTCACTCGCCCTGAATTCCATCTGGAAGAGGAGCTCAACCACTTTAGCGCGAGGTGGGCACGCATCCTCACCCCTCCAAATCAGACGGACCACATTCCTGCGGTTATTGTCCTGCCCGGTTGTCGGGAGGGACCAGACCACCTCCCCATTCTGCTCTCGGAAAGCCCCCAAACCGTGCCTCTCTATCCAGAAAGACAGGTCGACCTCACCCCTTCCCTCTACCTGGATCGACCTGTCTCCCCTACGCAGAGCCTCCAGGAGGCGCTGTTGCAAGTAACCCCCGGGGATGGACGGAGGCGGGGACCCCCCTGGACCCCCGGCAGCGACATTAGCATAGCTCCTAGGAGCAGTCACTGCCGGGGGGGCAGCCGGGCCAGACCCAGACCCAGACCCAGAACCACCATTCACACCACCACTCACACCACCACTCACATCATCCTTTTTCCCATTCATACCACTACTCCCACCAACATTCACTCCACTGACACTCCTCTCATCCACAACACTACTACACTCAGCATTCTCACTCATACCCTGCCTAACTGATTCTGGGCTGGCTGGGATTTGTAGTACCGCTGGCTTAATTACAGTCTTTTTTTCCGGCTTGGCTGCTGCTGCTGCTGACGATGGCTTCTCCTGACTGGGCAATGATCCCGGCACCGGGACACTCCCCCCCCTCACAGGGGAGTTCCCCGCAGTGCCCGCAGAACAAACTGAACTCGGGGGACCGCCCCCCGAGCACACGGACTCAACGCTCTCTGGCGCCCGGACACTCCCCCCCCTCACAGGGGAGTGCCCCGCGGCGCCAGTAGTGCCCACAGTACTCGGGGAACCGCCCCCCGAGCACACGGCAGCGTAACTTGTCTCTGGCACTTGGACACGCCCCCTACCACCCTGGGGCGGTCCTGCAGTGCCAGAGCTGCCCGGCATGAGCCCATCCTGCCCTTCCCTACCGACAGGATGGGTGGGCTTCACAACTATTGCGCCCTTAGCCGTTGCTGACGCCTTACTGTACTCCCCGTGCTGGCCCCGCTCCACCTCAGGAACGGGGTCTGGCAGTTTGGGGGAGCCCGCAGCCTGAACCAGCTTTGCAGCTGGCCCAGACTGCTGGAAGGGGACAAATACATATTGTACCGTCTCCTTTGTCTTCCTTTTCTTGGACCTCTGCTTTACCACCACATCTTCACACTCCTCGTCCCCAAAGGTGAAATTCTGGAGGTGGGCTGGGGACTCCTGCATCACAATTGCCCTCAGCAGACCCCCAGCCTCACCCTCCACGTCATCCTCCTCACTCTCGCTTGGCGGAAGTGCCACCTGTCCAGCCTCAATGTAGCTGTCCTGGGTCTGGGTGTCACCTGGAGTAGCTACAACTCCCACACTTTCCTCCATCTTCTCCTCTTCACCACCATCCTCACTATCTTCGCCGCCACTACTCTCCCCATCATCCACCTCCACCTTACCTGGGGATTTCGTGGCGGCAAACCGATTGCTGTTGATCAGCTTCTCCTTGAAGAGACCGCTCCCCTCCAGTATCTCCGCTCTCCTCGCCTCCAGCCTCACAATCTCGCCTTTCAGCGATGTTATCCTCTTCTTCAGTTCTGGCTTGCTCTTTCTGGATCCGGTACTCATCAGACTCTGGGTCGCACGCAGATCCTCTCTGGCCATCCTCAGCTCCTTGCCGCGCTGCTCGTACTCCGCAAACCTTGCGGCCATGCGGGAGCAGTACGTGGAACTGGACTCGCCGGGCCCACTCTCCGACCACATCTCCACACTGCTTTTCCTTGCCTTTCTTCCACCAGTGGATCTCTGGCTGGCATCCGTAGCCTGGGTAGCAGAGCCTGCATTGCTGCAGACTCTGCCCGATCTTCTCCCGGCCGGAACAATGGCTGTCGAAGTTTTCACTCCACTTCCCGCCAGCCTGGAACGGGGAGTGGAGCCACGAGGCTCCATTGCAGGAGCTTCTTCCCCAGGAATCTGCCACAAACCTGGGGAAGGCTTGTTGGAAATCTCTGCTTGCTTCTGCTCTGCTGGAAGTCTCAGGAGACACACCCGCACACACCCTGCTGGGAGCTGGAACTCTTTTTATTATAAAAATGCAAAACAAATCTGATACAAAACATTAAACAAAAACAAGCTTAACCAGCTATAACAAACATAACATAAATAAAATTGCAAAAACAAATTCTGCCTAACCGGCCAGCCCAAATTTACTAAAATACACTTTTACTTTTCCCCCATACCAAAATAACACACACAAACACGCATTCATAAAAAACATGCAAAAAAAAAGAGCCCAACTTGGCTTATAAAAAAAAAATAAAAAATAAAAATAAAATATATATATAAACATAAAATTCAGCACAACTTGGCTATAAAAACAAACCAAATGAAAAGGAACATAAAAGTAGCACAACTTGGCTATAACATAAAAATTACCCTTACCACGGGGGGGAAGAAAAAAAAAAATAAATAAATAAAATAAATTTAATATATAAATAAATTGCTCAGCACAACTTGCGAAAAAACTACGCTCTGCCTCCCAGCCAGAGATCCACCGGTGAAAGAAGGGCAAGGAAAAGCAGCACGGAGACGCGGCCGGAGAGAGGGCCCAAAGAGCCCAGTCCCACGCACTGCCCCCGCACAGCCGCAAGGCCCGCAAAGCACGCCCAGCACGGCAAGGAGCCGAGGACGGCCAGAGAGGATCCGCGCGCAACCCAGAAACCGGCGAGCGCCGGACCCAAAAAGAGCAAGCCAGAACTGAAGAAAAGGACAACACCGCCGAAAAGCAAAACCGCGATGCCGGAGGCGAGGAGAGCAGAGACACCGGAGGGGAGCAGCTCCCCGAAGGAGGGAAAAAATAAAAAATAAAAAATAAAAATACACAAACATGTGTACATGCATATACACAATCAAACACACACACACATATATATATACATATATATACATATATACATATACATACACATATGACACCGCTTTTTTTTTTTTCCTTTTTACTGGCCCGACTGCCACTATACACTATATAATATAAAACAATATAAATACAAAACACAATATATACAAAACACAATATATACAAAATCACAGAAAATGTACAAAAATATAGTAAATACACTACAAAAAACAACAGAAAAGCACCTACACTAAAACTGTCCCCTCACCCACACCACCCCTCCTGTACATGGGTCAGAGTCCATACCGTCCATACAGTTCTCAAAGTCCAGTCCTTAACTGACCCATGTCAGGTCCCCAAAACACCACAAAACCACCACCCACAAATACACCCTCCCCACCTAACACTCCTCCCAACCAACTTATATACAAACTTATACACTCTTAACCACAACCCCTTTTAGGCCCAAGTTTGGTTGCCTGTAAGCCCTTCATACCATGTCTACTAAAAACAAAACAAAAAGCTAATGTGCACATGCATCAGCCCACCACCAGGGAGAAGGATGGCAGACCTGATACATAAATCATTTTATACTCTTTCCCTAACTCCCCCTACAATTCTCCCTAATTCTATCCCTACAATAAATCTGACCCTGCCCTCACCCTATCTCTACCCCTATAACACTGCCCCTAACCAAAAATAAAAGGTACTCTACCCAAAAGGTTTAGTACCTAGGGCACATGAAATGAGAAACCTCTCCACAGGAGAGATGCCCTACTGGTACCAAGACTGCCATACTCCAAAGACCTGATCTTCCCGAGGTCACCGGTGATGTTCCTACAGACCTCCACCTCGGAGAGGATTTTCTGTTGGGTCGACACTAAGCACCGTGCGTTCCACGTGTAGTACCTAACCACTAAACTGACTAAGAATAAAGTGCCCCGATCTCGGCCACACAGGTTCCTGAATGCCCCATAAGCCCACTCCGGATAGGCAAGGCCGGCAAGTTGACTCCAGCCGATGGAAGCGCCCACCCTGTTGTAGACCCCTATATTAAAGGGACAATGAAGCAGGAAGTGGTCCATGCTTTCCAGCGTGTCCCCGCACTCTTCTCGGGGACATCCCCGGTCATCAGAGTTCCTGCACTTCAGGTTGTCCCTTACATATAGCTTCCCCTGAAAGCAGCGCCAGGCCAAGTCCCAAAACTTCTGGGGGATCCTTTTCATGTTTAAAAGATACAACCCCACCCTCAGATCCCGACCTGGGCAGTCCCTGAGCGCCAGAGGCTTCTGGAAGCGGGTCAACAGAACCCGTTTGTCAAGGAACTGCCTTGACTGGGTCCTGATCTCCCACACTCCCAGACCCCACCGACGTATCGCCTTCAGAGTCGGGGTAGCGTAAGCCGGAAGATATCCATGGGGCGTACGGAGGTCCTTCACTTGCCCTCCTGTCTCCCATTCCTGGAAGAAAGGCCGAAACCACTCCCTGCAGGAGAGTACCCACGGAGGAGCCCTCTCTTTCCAGAGGTTTGCAATGTTGGCTTTCAAGAAGGTGTTCGTTAAGAACACCACGGGGTTTACCATAGATAAGCCCCCTAGTCTCCTCGTGCGGTACGTAACCTCCCTCTTGACTAGGTTCAACCTGCTCCCCCATAACAGTTGGAAAAACAGGCTGTAGACCCTAGTGTAGTAAGCCTCTGGTAAGATACATACACTGCCCAGATAGATAAACAAGGGGAGCAGGTACGATTTGATCAGGTGTACCCTTTCCCTGAGGGTCATAGACCAACCCTTCCACTGGTTCACCCTCTGAGTGGCATCCTGGAGCTTACCGTCCCAGTTTTTGGTGGGATAATCATCCTGGCCGAATGTGATGCCCAGAATTTTTGCTGACTCTTGGAGCCCTGGAAGGGTGTCAGGGAGATCAAACGTGGGATCTCCCCCTCCCAGCCAGAGACTTTCACACTTATCCCGGTTGATCTTGGACCCGGATGCCTCCGAGTAGCGGTCCACCTCTGACATCACCACATCGACCTCCTCCCGTGAGGAGACGAAAATAGTGACATCATCAGCGTACGCCACCACTCTCTGGGCGACATCCGGCTCCGCCAGAGTCATCCCGACTCCCGCCAACGGCCCACAATCTACCCTCCGGACGAAGGGATCGATTGCGAACACGTATAACAGCGGGCTCAAAGGACAACCCTGACGGACTCCGGACCCCACCTCAAAAGAGCGGCCAGACCAACCGTTCACCAGCGGGAAACTCTCTGCCCCTGCATATAAGGTGACAAGCCAATTCACAAAAGTACTCGGTAAGCCATATCTCAGGAGGACGGACCAGAGGTACTCGTGGTTCACCCGATCAAATGCTTTGGCCTGATCCAAGGACAGCATGTACCCCTTCCAGAGACCCGCACTACTCCGCTCCACTGCCTCCCTGACACTGAGGACAGCACTTAAGGTGCTTCGGCCCGGAACAGAGCAGTGCTGGGCCCCCGAAAGGAGCCGGGGTGCAAACTTCACCAACCGATTAAACAGTATCTTGGCCAGAAGCTTCCTGTCCGTATTGAGAAGAGCTATGGGCCTCCAATTCTCAATCCGGCTAGGATCTTTACCCTTTGACAGAAGAATCAGGGCTGACCTCCTCATTGACTTTGGTAGAGTGCCCGAGGAGAGACACTCATTGAATACCTCAGTCAAGAGGGGAGCTAAAGACTCCTTAAAGGTCCTGTACCACTCGGATGCTAAGCCATCCGGGCCTGGCGACTTCTTGGGGGCGAGCCCCTCGATCGCCAGTCTCACTTCCTCTTCCCTGATTTCTTCTGCCAAAACATCAAGAGAGGGGTCTACTCCTGGCTCAGGAATAGTTTCAGCCAGGAAAGCCGACATCCCGTCTCGATTTAGATCCTTCCTTCCCAAGAGGTGAGAGTAGAAGGATCTGACGACCTCCAGGATCCCTGATCTGGACCGATTCAGAGATCCCGTACTATCAATCAGTCCTGAGACCACTTTACTACTCACTGACATCTTACAGTTCTTGTAAGGGTCGGGCGAGCGGTACCTCCCGTAATCCCTCTCAAAAACCAAAGATGCGTGCCTATCGTACTGACACCCCATCAGCAAGGATTTCACTCTGGAGATATCCTCCCGGCTACCTCCAGTCGAGACAAGGAGCTCGAGTTTCCTCCTCAGACCCTGATACAGGCGGTACCTATTCAGGGACCTGAGGCTCGAGAGCTGGCGGAAGAACCCCGCAACCCGCTTCTTGAATATCTCCCACCACTCTGACTTACTACTACAAAAGTCCAGTAAAGGTACCTGACTCTGAAGAAAATCCTCAAAGGACTGTCTTATCTCCGCTTCCTCCAGGAGGGACGAATTCAGCTTCCAATAACCTTTACCCATCCGGGGGGTCTCTGAAACATTCAAGGAAAACAAAATCATACAGTGATCGGAGAATTCCACCTCAACCACGGACACTGCGGAAGAGACGGCTTCCTCCTTTAAATAAAACCTGTCTATCCTAGACCTGCAGCTACCTCGATGATAGGTGAAACCCACGTGGCCTGAGGGGCTCCGGATGTGGGCGTCCTCTAGGCGAGCTTCCCTAACTATATTATTGAGGGCCACGCTATCGTAAGCCAGCGGACCATTGGAACCTCTCCTATCTTGGGACCTCGTGACATTATTGAAGTCGCCTCCAAAAATCACTTGCCGGCTAGTAAAAAGGAAGGGCTTAATCCTCATAAAGAGATCTTTGCGGCCCCACTTGGTTTGTGGGGCGTAGATGTTAATGAGCCGGAGCTCTTGCCCCTTCATGAGGACATCTAAGATCAGGCACCTCCCCATTTCTAACTCAATAACCCGTCGGCATTCAACCGGAGCGGTAAAAAGGACCGCCACCCCGCTATACGGCTCAGCCGCAAGAGACCAGTGGGAGGGACCGCACCTCCACTCTCTTCTGGCTTTTACCAGGGAGGCTGAATCTGACAACCTGGTCTCTTGCAGATACAAAATGTCGGCTTCAACACGGCCGAGAAAATCAAAGGCTGCGAATCTAGCCGTATCAGACTTTATGCTGGCACAGTTAATGGATGCCAGCGTCAATGGGGTGAGTGCCGCCATCATGGGTGATTAAGTTAGATGGCCTCACCTTTATTTCTTCTTCCCCTTCTTCTTCGTGCCCTCATCCCCAGAAGAAGAAGAAAGGGCAGGACCGCTTTTACCCCTTTTTTTGGACTCACTCTGGTCCATATGGTCCCCGTCTCCGTCCGACCCCGGTCTAGCCCTGCCCTCTGAGGAAGGTGCCTCAACAGGACAGGGCCCAGTTCCCCCCAGAGGCTCTCTCTCCCTAGGCACCTCGCCCTCACCTTCCCCCTCCAAGGAGGGGGAGGAGATGTTGTCAAGGACGAGGTACCGGTTTGACAGGTCAACCAGAGGGGGGGCAGTCAGGCTTCCGCTTTGGACCCGGCCCGCAGTACGAGGGAGAGAGGGCTTGGACCTCTTCTTTCTCCCTTTCCTTTTGCCCTTGTCTTTCTTTTTGGCCTTCTCTACACTCTCCTCATCCACACTTTCATAGTGGGAGGAATCGGAAGAGTCGGCCATATTGCCTTCCTCTTCGCCCAGTCTCCTGACCTCCTCATCCAGCACGTCCTCCTCCAGGGCTTCAGTCATTTCAGGGCCAGCTTCAGGAGCAGGGGCCGGAGCTACCCCCGTCACTTGGGCACTCTCCTGCTCCCTACTCCTCCTCCGATTTTCCTCCCGCCTTAGTTTGGCGGGGCCCTTCTTCCTCACTAGCCCTGGTGCGCCCCCATCCCTGCTCGTACCCTCTCCAGCCGAGGCAACTTCACAGCTCTCCCCAGCCGGAGCGGCCGCCGCACGGGCGAAGGCGCTAGGACAACGGCTGAAAGGGTGCCCGAGGACACCACACAGATGGCAGCGGATCTGCCTACAGGATGCGGCCAGATGACCCACCCCACCACACAAAGCACAGACCTGTACAGTACAGGCTGCGCTAAAATGGGTGGGGCTACCGCACCTGTGACAGACCTTAGGCTGCCCCTGGTAGAAGACCTGGATCCTGTCACGTCCAAGGAAGGCGGCTGACGGAATGTGGGCAACCGTACTCCCTGAACGCCTGAGTTTGACGGAAAACGTCCAGGCCCCGGACCAGATCCCGTGCTCATCAATGTTTTTCTTGGGCATGTCCGTCACATCCCCATACCGACCGAGCCAGGTCATGATGTCGTAACAAGAAAGTGACTCGTTACGGGTCAAAACGGTCACCTTCTTGACCGAGTTCTGACGGGAAATTGCCTTTACGGCAAAATCCCGCCAGCCGGGCTCGTTCTTCGCCACCTCGTAGTTTGACCAGAAGAGTTCGAGACCCTCTGGCCGAACGAAACTGACGTCAAACTCGGACGTACCGTAGGGGTGGATCAGGGCAAAGATGTCACTCGCCCTGAATTCCATCTGGAGGAGGAGCTCAACCACTTTAGCGCGAGGTGGGCACGCATCCTCACCCCTCCAAATCAGACGGACCACATTCCTGCGGTTATTGTCCTGCCCGGTTGTCGGGAGGGACCAGACCACCTCCCCATTCTGCTCTCGGAAAGCCCCCAAACCGTGCCTCTCTATCCAGAAAGACAGGTCGACCTCACCCCTTCCCTCTACCTGGATCGACCTGTCTCCCCTACGCAGAGCCTCCAGGAGGCGCTGTTGCAAGTAACCCCCGGGGACGGACGGAGACGGGGACCCCCCTGGACCCCCGGCAGCGACATTAGCATAGCTCCTAGGAGCAGTCACTGCCGGGGGGGCAGCCGGGCCAGACCCAGACCCAGAACCACCATTCACACCACCACTCACATCATCCTTTTTTCCATCCATACCACTACTCCCACCAACATTCACTCCACTGACACTCCTCTCATCCACAACACTACTACACTCAGCATTCTCACTCATACCCTGCCTAACTGATTCTGGGCTGGCTGGGATTTGTAGTACTGCTGGCTTAACTACATTCTTTTTGTCCGGCTTGGCTGCTGCTGATGATGGTTCCTCCTGACTGGGCAATGATCCAGGCACTGGGACACTCCCCCCCCTCACAGGGGAGTTCCCCGCAGTGCCCGCAGAACAAACTGTACTCGGGGGACCGCCCCCCGAGCACACGGACTCAACGCTCTCTGGCGCTTGGACACTCCCCCCCCTCACAGGGGAGTGCCCCGCGGCGCCAGTAGTGCCCACAGTACTCGGGGAACCGCCCCCCGAGCACACGGCAGCGTAACTTGTCTCTGGCACTTGGACACGCCCCCTGCCACCCTGGGGCGGTCCTGCAGTGCCAGAGCTGCCCGGCATGAGCCCATCCTGCCCTTCCCTACCGACAGGATGGGTGGGCTTCACAACTATTGCGCCCTTAGCCTTTCCTGACGCCTTACTGTACTCCCCGTGCTGGCCCCGCTCCACCACAGGAACGGGGTCTGGCAGTTTGGGGGAGCCCGCAGCCTGAACCAGCTTTGCAGCTGGCCCAGACTGCTGGAAGGGGACAAATACATATTGTACCGTCTCCTTTGTCTTCCTTTTCTTGGACCTCTGCTTGACCACCACATCTTCACACTCCTCGTCCCCAAAGGTGAAATTCTGGAGGTGGGCTGGGGACTCCTGCATCACAATTGCCCTCAGCAGACCCCCAGCCTCACCCTCCACGTCATCCTCTTCACTCTCGCTTGGCGGAAGTGCCACCTGTCCAGCCTCAATGTAGCTGTCCTGGGTCTGGGTGTCACCTGGAGTAGCTACAACTCCCACACTTTCCTCCATCTTCTCCTCTTCACCACCATCCTCACTATCTTCGCCGCCACTACTCTCCCCATCATCCACCTCCACCTTACCTGGGGATTTCGTGGCGGCAAACCGATTACTGTTGATCAGCTTCTCCTTGAAGAGACCGCTCCCCTCCAGTATCTCCGCTCTCCTCGCCTCCAGCCTCACAATCTCGCCTTTCAGCGATGTTATCCTCCTCTTCAGTTCTGGCTTGCTCTTTCTGGATCCGGTACTCATCAGACTCTGGGTCGCACGCAGATCCTCTCTGGCCATCCTCAGCTCCTTGCCGCGCTGCTCGTACTCCGCAAACCTTGCGGCCATGCGGGAGCAGTACGTGGAACTGGACTCGCCGGGCCCACTCTCCGACCACATCTCCACACTGCTTTTCCTTGCCTTTCTTCCACCAGTGGATCTCTGGCTGGCATCTGTAGCCTGGGTAGCAGAGCCTGCATTGCTGCAGACTCTGCCCGATCTTCTCCCGGCCGGAACAATGGCTGTCGAAGTTTTCACTCCACTTCCCGCCAGCCTGGAACGGGGAGTGGAGCCACGAGGCTCCATTGCAGGAGCTTCTTCCCCAGGAATCTGCCACAAACCTGGGGAAGGCTTGTTGGAAATCTCTGCTTGCTTCTGCTCTGCTGGAAGTCTCAGGAGACACACCCGCACACACCCTGCTGGGAGCTGGAATCACTGTCTATGTCAGTGTTTCCCAACCAGGGTGCCTCCAGCTGTTGCAAAACTACAACTCCCAGCATGCCCGGACAGCCGTTGGCTGTCCGGGCATGCTGGGAGTTGTAGTTTTGCAACAGCTGGAGACACCCTGGTTGGGAAACAATGGTTTATGTAGAGGACAGAAGCTTCTTCAGGGTCCTATACAGTACACACATTGGGGGAGATTTATCAAAACCTGTCCAGAGGGAAAGTTGCCCAGTTGCCCATAGCAACCAATCAGATCGCTACTTTCATTTTTGAAAAGACCTCTGCAAAATGAAAGAAGTGATCTGATTGGTTATATATGCTCTCAACCTCCACTGTTTATGGGGGTGCTCTCTGGCAAGGTTTTTGTATGCAGTGGAGTCTTTGGCTCGTACTTTATCGGGGTCTAAGTGGAAGATAATAGCGTTGTGTTTGCCATATTTGTGTGGGGACCCAATTTCCCTTATCTGCCTGACGTTCCGGGTGTCTTGTCCGGCCTATAACAAGCTTTCGGCCTCTCGTTACCATATGAAAATATATATAGGTAGACGACCCCTATAGCTCCTTCACATGGTGCATGTGGGTCTTCTCTGCTCTGTTTTTAGCATTCATACGCTACAGCCATAAGAGGAAGAGATCACATCATTAACCCTGTATTAATCCTGATATATACAGGCATCCTATTACCCGGCAGGCCTGAGACATAACATCCCGTATACTCACACCTCCAGCACAGCAGAACGTGCGGCTTTAATAACTGCAGAAAGTACAAGGTCAGGACGGCGAAAATAAAGATTTCATGTTCGCCTCATAAGAGATTTGGTGTCAGCAGTTAGTGGCTGCGGTTCGCCCTCTGATATATGTCAACGCATGAAATTGTCACCGCGGCAGAGTTATGTAACCAGATGTCACTAATAAAGGCTGCAGAGGAGCGCGGCCTGTGAGGAGATCATCATTATACGGCTCCGATCTGTTCTGGAAACATCTAGACTACGGAAAACTCATTTACTTTAAGGGGATCTGTCAGCTGATAGGAAATAAAAGCAAAACTGGACCTATCCTGGGGCTGATGGTGGCTGCCAAACCTATAATATGGAGTTTAAAATTTCTAAAGTGTCAAGGAGGAGGAGCTGAGCTGCATAAGTGCCATAGCCTGACACGCCTCCTCACTTTTGGCACACAATTGGGCAGCAGCTCCTGAACATCACCAAGCGCTGAGCACCATAATGAGGGATCTGTCTGTCTGACACTGTTTTGATTGGCTGCCATATTTATGGGGAAATTGTGGCCAACAATTCCGTTAGGCAATCTTCGCTTCTCCCATAGAGCTATATAGAGGGGGTGTGGCGGCCCCCGCTTTGGGCGGGGGTTGTGACTCGCAGCTGTAAAGAAGAGTCGGGGCTCCAAACAGGAGATCGCGGGAGGCCACAGCACTCAGACCCCCTTGCGATCTAAAACGTATCCCCTTTCCTTTGGATACGTTTTCTTACATGATACTTTTTTAATCCCCTCCTGTGTCACCTTTTTTCCCCCTTGATCACCCCGGTGTCACTTCATATCCCCCTTGATCACCTCCTGTGATCCCTGAGCACCCTGCACCCCTGACTAGTGCAGCCGACACACTTATGTGTTACGGCACCCAGTATGGTTGGCCCTGCACTAGATACATAGAAGTAGCAGTAGAAGTATTATTATTATTCCTCATTAAACACCAGATATATAATGGAGCAAAAAGTATTTAGTCAGCCACCAATTGTGCAGGTTCTCCCACTTAAAAATATGAGAGAGGCTGTAATTTTCATCATAGGTTATAACATCAACTATGAGAGACAGAATGAGAAAAAAAATCCATAAAATCACATTGTCTGATTTTTAAATAATTTATTTGCTTATTATGGTGGAAAATAAGTATTTGGTCAATAACAAAAGTTCATCTCAATACTTTGTTATATCCCCTTTGTTGGCAATGACAGAGGTCAAACGTTTTCTGTAAGTCTTCACAAGGATTTCACACACTATTGCTGATATTTTGGCCCATTCCTCCATGCAGATCTCCTCTAGAGCAGTGATATTTTGGGTCTGTCGCTGGGCAACACGGACTTTCAATTCCCTCCAAAGGTTTTCTATGGGTTTGAGATCTGGAGACTGGCTAGGTCACTCCAGGACCTTGAAATGCTTCTTACGAAGCTACTCCTTCGTTGCCCGGGCGGTGAAAGATCCAGCCACTTTTCATCTTCAATGCCCTTGCTGATGGAAGAAGGTTTTCACTCAAAATCTCATGATACATGGCCCCATTCATTCTTTCCTTTACACGGATCAGTCGTCCTGGTCCCTTAGCAGAAAAACAGCCCCAAAGCATGATGTTTCCACCCCCCATGCTTCACAGTAGGTATGGTGTTCTTTGGATGCAACTCATCATTCTTTCTCCTCCAAACACGACAAGTTGAGTTTTTACCAAAAAGTTCTACTTTGGTTTCATCTGACCATATGACATTCTCCCAATCCTCTTCTGGGTCATCCAAATGCTCTCTAGCAAACTTCAGATGGGCCCGGACATGTACTGGCTTAATCAGGGGGGCACCTCTGGCACTGCATGATTTGAGTCCCTGGCGGCGTAGTGTATTACTGATGGTTGCCATTGTTTTTTTGGTCCTAGCTTTCTGCAGGTCATTCACTAGGTCCCCCCGTGTGGTCCTGAGATTTTTGCTCACCGTACTTGTGATCATTTTTACACCACAGGGTGAGATCTTGTGTGGAGCCCCAGATCGAGGGAGATTATCAGTGGTCTTGTATGTCTTCCATTTTGTAATAATTGCTCCCACAGTTGATTTCTTCACGACAAGCTGCTTGCCTATTGCAGATTCAGTCTTCCCAGCCTGGTGCAGGTCTACAATTCTGTTTCTGGTGTCCTTCGACAACTCTTTGGTCTTTGCCATAGTGGAGTGTGACTGTTTGAGGCTGTGGACAGGTGTCTTTTATACATATAACAAGTTCAAACAGGAGCCATTAATACAGGTAAGGAGTGGAGGACAGAGGAGACTCTTACAGAAGAATATATAATCAATCTTGAAGAAAAGAATTGGGGACGGCACTATAATACAGTATTTCAGTCTGTTGTACATGTGCTCAATGCACTCCACTTGCAGGTGGATATGCAACCTCCACTCTGAAGGTGTAAGTAGGAGGGAAACCTTTGTGTCAGGAGGTGCTCAACGTGTATCAAAAAGTAGTGGAGAGTATGATAATCATAAAAGAGAACGAATACGGGGCACTCACACTGTGACACTTGAATGAAGGCTGTCGGTTGAAGATGATCTCAGTACCGAGTATCCATGGCGGGGAGGCGGCAGGTGTAACGAGCGGAGCCTCAGACGCCGGCCACGGACCGTATCACGCCCACTGGCGCTTTGTCAGGCCTGAGAGACACCAGAGAAATGATTATACTGACTGAGCAGACATCAGGGATTTTATTACTATACCTCTAGAACCTTCACCTTAACACGTGACTCTACAAAAACACATAAAACGTTCACTACTACAAGGCCAAGACGTAAACACTGGTAAGGGCAGATGTCCTCTCCCCGGTAGTTGGAGATCTTCATTATTCTAGTTGGATATAATAAAAGCCTTGAACGGAGGAGGAACCAGGTTTATCCTTAATATAGAATTGTCTGGGTTACAATCACAGGGCCGGCTCTGACTATAGGCAAAATAGGCAGCTGCCTAGAGCGCCAGAAAGTTAGACAACCAGCATCCGAACCAGTCACTCAGCCAGCAGCATGAGGAGGAGATTTGTTACAGTGTGTCACCCCAGTAATAAGCTAATTAAATGAGGAGGGGGCTTGTTACAGTGTGTCACCCCAGTAGTAAGGAGATTACATGAGGAGGAGGTTTGTTACAGTGTGTCACCCCAGTAGTAAGGAGATTACATGAGGAGGAGGTTTGTTACAGTGTGTCACCCCAGTAGTAAGGAGATTACATGAGGATGGGGTTTGTTACAGTGTGTCACGCCAGAAGTAAGGAGATTACATGAGGAGGAGGTTTGTTACAGTGTGTCACCCCATTGGGGGGGGGGGGGTGGAAACAATAGAGGAGTGTTTCCCAACAAATGTTCCTCCAGCTGATGCAAAACTACAACTCTCAGCATGCCCAGACCGCCTCTGGCATGCTGGGAGTTGTAGTTTTGCAACAGCTGGAGGCACACCGGTTGTGAAACACCGCAGACAGATGGAGGGAACTTCATCGGTTTCTAGTAAGGTGCCATAGTCTGCAACATAGTCACTGTGAGACTCTCCTTGTACATACGACTTGAACTTGGCGATATTGAAAAGATCATGAATTATTAACCATTAATTATCCTGAGCGCTCTTAGCTGGAAGCTTTAAAAAGGTTTCTCTGCCTCATGCATGCTCGTCCTCATCCTTTATTCATTTTACATATGCATTATGATCCCAGGTGGACCAGAGTAGAGTGTCAGAAGATCCGCATTATGCAAATAAGGCTTAATCATTGTACAGTAACACATTTGAATTGATCTCTGCTGGAATGAACGACTAACTCCTTAGGATAAGGTAAATGGAGCTCTGATCATCCTCCTGATTGGTAAAGGCCCCAGCGGTCAGACCTCACCATTCAGCTTGTTATCCTTGAGTTTAGTGCATCATTCCCTGGTGTCCTGGAGTTTAGTGCATTAGTTCCTGGTGTCCTGGAGTTTAGTACATTAGTCAGTGGTGTCGTGGAATGTCATGCACTAGTCTTCAGTGGATTTTTGTGCATTTGCCCCTGGTGTCCAGTAGTTTAGTGCATTAGTCCCTGTTGTCCTGGAGTTGAGTCCAGTAGTCCCTGGTGTCCTGAAGTTTAGTGCATTAGTCCCTGGAGTTTAGTACATTAGTCCCTGGTGTCATGGAGTTTAGTGCAGTAGTCAGTGGTGTCTTCGAATGTCATGCACTAGTCCTGGGTGTCCTGAAGTTTTGTGCATTAAAGGGGTACTCCGGTGGAAAACGTTTTTATTTTTTTTAATTTTTTTAATGAACTGGTGCCAGAACGTTAAACAGATTTGTAAATGACTTCTATTTAAAAATATTAATCCTTTCAGTACTTATTAGCAGATGTATACTACAGAGGAAATTCTTTTCTTTTTGAATTTCTTTTTTGTCTTGTCCACAGTGCTCTCTGCTGACATCTCTGTCCGTGTCAGGAACTGTCCAGAGCAGCATAGGTTTGCTATGGGGATTTTCTCCTGCTCTGGACAGTTCCTGATTCGGGCATCTGGTGTCAGCAGAGAGCACTGTGGACAAGACAAAAAATAAATTCAAAAAGAAAAGCCTTTTCTCTGTAGCATACAGCTGCTAAGAAATACTGGAAGGATAAAGATTTTTTCATGGAAGTAATTTGCAAATCTGTTTAACTTTCTGGCACCAGTTCATTAAAAAAAAAAAAAAAAAAAAATGTTTTCCACCGGAGTACCCCTTTAATCCCTGGTGTCCAGTAGTTTAGTGCATTAGTCCCTGGTGTCCTGGAGTTTAGTGCATTAGTCCCTGGTGTCCTGGAATTGAATGCATTCGTTTCTGATGTACTGGAGATTTGTGAGTTATTCCTTGGTGTACTAGAGTTTAGTGTATTTGTCGTTGTTGTCCTGGAATTTAATGCATTAGTTTCTGATGTCTGGGAGTTTTTTGCATTAATCCCTGGTGTCCTGAAGTTAAGTGCATTAGTCCCCGGTGTCCATGACTTTAGTGCATTAGTCCTTGGTGTTTTAGAGTTTGGTGCAGTAGTCTGTGATGTCCTAGAGTTTTGTGCATTAGACCCTGGTGTCCAGTAGTTAGGTGCATTAGTCCCTGGTGTCCTGAAGTTAAGTGCATTAGTCCCCGGTGTCCATGACTTTAGTGCATTAGTCCTTGGTGTTTTAGAGTTTGGTGCAGTAGTCTGTGATGTCCTAGAGTTTTGTGCATTAGACCCTGGTGTCCAGTAGTTAGGTGCATTAGTCCCTGGTGTGCTGGAGTTTAGTGCATTAGTCCTTGGTGTCTTAGAGTTTTGTGCATTAGTCCCTGGTGTACTGGAGTTTAGTGCATTAGTCCTTGGTGTCTTAGAGTTTTGTGCATTAGTCCTTGGTGTCTTAGAGTTTTGCTCATTAGTCCTTGGTGTCTTAGAGTTTTGTGCATTAGTCCCTGGTGTACTGGAGTTTAGTGCATTAGTCCTTGGTGTCTTAGAGTTTTGTGCATTAGTCCTTGGTGTCTTAGAGTTTTGCGCATTAGTCCTTGGTGTCTTAGAGTTTAGTGCATTAGTCCCTGGTGTCCAGTATTTAAGTGCATTAGTTCCTGGGGTACTGGAGTTTAGTGCATTAGTCCTTGGTGTCTTAGAATTTTGTGCATTAGTCCCTGGTGTCTTAGAGTTTTGTGCATTAGTCCTTGGTGTCTTAGAGTTTTGCGCATTAGTCCTTGGTGTCTTAGAGTTTTGTGCATTAGTCCCTGGTGTCCAGTATTTAAGTGCATTAGTTCCTGGGGTACTGGAGTTTAGTGCATTAGTCCTTGGTGTCTTAGAGTTTAGTGCATTAGTCCCTGGTGTCCAGTATTTAAGTGCATTAGTTCCTGGTGTACTGGAGTTTAGTGCATTGGTCCCTGGTGTCCACTAGTTAGGTGCATTAGTTTCTGGCGTACTGGAGTTTAGTGCATTAGTCCCTGGTGTCCTGGAGTTTAGTGTCCTGTGGATGGGGAATAATTCTCACGCTTGAGGCTTTGTTACTGTTGTATAAAACCTGGACACGCGTCTGTGAGCTACAAGCTGTGACGATGTTCTGCACATGGAGCCGAGATAACCTGCATTCAGCCTTTGGGATTCACTAAACATGGGGCCTGTCCATTGCTTAATGGTGTAACACGGTGCCTGTAGAAATGCATAGGGGGTTGCCTCTTAAAATTCTTGTGGGCCTATAGGCAAGAGATGACGTCCTGATTTAACCGAGCAATTTGCTAACTTGTTGCCAGCTCAACCTCGTGGGATGGGGGAGTCTAAGGCTCGGTTCACACTACGGAATTTCCACCAGCTATTCTGCTTTGAAATTGCAGGTAGAAATTCCGCTTACTAAAATGTATATAGTGTAGTGAATGGGTTTCCATTCACACTTCGGAATTTGTGAAGCGGAGAATCTGCTTGAAAATTTCCACCTGAAGAATGGCGTTGCAGAACATATTGCAGTCTATTGGAGACTGCAGTGTCCGCATGGTCCTAGCACCGACTGATTCAGGCCACACTCCGCAGTGTGCACCTAGCCTAACAGTGAACGTGAGAAGGTTGCAGGGCTCTGTGCAGCCTGTGGCTGAGTGTATGTGTACATCCTGGGGAGTATGTGAGAGACATAAGCCTGGGAGGGCGCCAAGACTTGAGTCGAGAGGGATTAGTTTTTGCCCTGGTGTTTAGTGGTTTCTTACAATGGCTGATGGACAAGAGGAAATAAAGTACCAATTCACATGACACCTGGGCTGTGCCAACAAATCACCAGACAGCAAAGACTAGTGCAATAAACTCTAGGACACAAGGGACTAATACGCTAAACTAATGGACATCATGGACTAATGCACTAAACTCTTGGACACCAGGGACTAATACGCTAAACTAATGGACATCATGGACTAATGCACTAAACTCTTGGACACCAGGGACTAATGCACTAAACGACTAGACACCAGGGATTAAAGGGGTACTCTGATGGAAAACTTTTTTTTAAAATTAACTGGTGCCAGAAAGTTAAACAGATTTGTAAATGGCTTCTATTAAAACATCTTAATCCTTCCCGTACTTATAAGCTGATGAATACTAGGGGAAATTCTTTTTCTTTTTGTAACACAGAGCTCTCTGCTGACATCTATTTCCATTTTAAGAACTGTCCAGAGCAGGAGAAAATCCCCATAGAAAACATATGCTGCTCTGGACAGTTCCTAAAATGGACAGCAGAGGTCAGCAGAGAGCACTGTGCTTGTGATGTCAGCTGAGAGCTCTGTGTTCCAAAAAGAAAAATAATTTCCTCTGTAGTATTCAGCATCAGCAGCTAATAAGTACTGGAAGGATTAAGATTTTTTAATAGAAGTAATTTACAAATCTGTTTAACTTTCTGGTACCAGTTGATTTAAAAAAAAAAAAAAAAAGTATTCCACCGGAGTACCCCTTTAAAGGGGTACTCCGTTGAAAACCTTTTTTCTTTTAAATCAACTGGTGGCAGAAAGTTAAACATATTTGTAAATTACTTCTATTAAAAAATCTTAATCCTTCCAGTACTTATTAGCTGCTGAATACTACAGAGGAAATTCTTTTCTTTTTGGAATTCTCTCTGATGACATCACGAGCACAGTTCTCTCTGCTGACGTTATTATAATAATAATAACGCTTTATTTATTGTTGTCCTTAGTGGGATTTGAACCCAAGTCCCCAGCACTGCAAGGCAGCAATGCTAACCACTGAGCCACCATGCTGCCCATAGCCTACATCTGCTAATCTGCTATGCACGGTTGCTAAAATGGACAGAGATGTCAGCAGAGAGCACTGTGCTCGTGATGTCATCAGTGTTCCAAAAAGAAAGGAATTTCCTCTGTAGCATTCAGCAGCTAATAAGTACTGGAAGGATTAAGATTTTTTAATAGAAGTAATTTACAAATTTATTTAACTTTCTGCCACCAGTTGATTTAAAAGAAGAAAGGTTTTCACCGGAGTACCCCTTTAATACTCAAGGACACAAGGGACCAATGCACTAACCTCCTGAACACCAGGGACTAATGCACTAAACTCCTGAACACCAGGGACTCATACACTAAACTCCTGAACACCAGGGACTCATACACTAAACTCTAGGACACCAGGAACGGAGCAAAAAAAAAAAAAAAAAAAAACTGAATATTAAAGGGGTACTCATGTTGGAAAACATTTTTTTTTTTTTTTTCAAATCAGATGGTGGCAGAAAGTTAAATAGGTTTGTAAATTACTTCTATTAAAAAATCTTTACCCTTCCAGTACTTATCAGCTGCTGAATACTACAGAGGAAGTTGAGGTGATCTTTCCAGTCTGACCATGTCAGGAACTGTCCAGAGCAGGGGCAAATCCCTATAGCAAACCTCTCCTGCTCTGGACAGTTCCTGACATGGACAGTCGCACCAGACCACTGGGCACTTTGCAGGGACTAATGCAATGACCTCTGACTCTGTGACTGCAGAGATTGAAGCAGATAATCTGCTGGGTTATTGCATAAATATCCGCAGAAGGGGAGATGTCCTGTATGGAGTCTCCTGGTTATGGATATGTCCAGGCCTCAGAACTTTGGCGGTGTCGACCTTTGTTCTACCTCCTTAACCGGAATAGCGAAAGCCAAAATAAAAAAGATTATCTTCTGCTATTTACAAGAGCGGCCTTAATCCTAATCAGAAGCTAACAAGGCGCTGCCATAGCAACAGTCACGCCGCCCACTACTTTAAGGCAAAAATATTCTTTGTTTCTTCGCATTTTCCACATTCTGTGGCTCAATAATCCTCGATTAACAAAGACGCTGGGAAACAACGGGTTATATCAGGGAATAGGACTAATGCTGAGGTTTATTTTACCTTAAATGGATGGAAAAGAGAGAACATTATTGTCTTTTAAAATGTATCTACTGGCCTTATACGAAATGAAGACATTTTGCACAAAGGGGTTATCCAGGAAAAAACTTTTATATATACTATATATATATATATATATATATATATATATATATATATCTCAACTGGCTCCAGAAAGTTAAACAGATTTGTAAATTTCTTCTATTAAAAAATCTTAATCCTTCAGTACTTATGAGCTTCTGCAGTTAAGGTTGTTCTTTTCTGTCTAAGTGCTCTCTGATGACACGTGTCTCGGGAACCGCCCAGTTTAGAAGAGGTTTGCTATGGGGATTTGCTTCTAAACTGGGCAGTTCCTGAGACAGGTGTCATCAGAGAGGATTTTGACAGAAAGAACAACCTTAACTTCAGAAGCTCATAAGTACTGAAAGGATTAAGATTTTTTATTAGAAGTAATTTACAATTCTGTTTAAACTTTCTGGAGCCAGTTGATATATATATATATATATATATATATATATATATATATATAAAGTTTTTTCCTGGATAACCCCTTTAACTCCTTGTCAAGAAGACGGATGGAGTGGATGGATGACGGATGGGGTGGATGGATGACGGATGGGGTGGATGGAGCTGCTGGCAGGAGCCAGTTCTTGCTTTTTACCACTTAGATGCCGTAGTTAA
>NC_079193.1:374497671-374557171 GCF_029499605.1 Hyla sarda | reverse complement strand
AGCTGTACTCACTATTCTGCTGGTGAGATCACTGTGTACATACATTACATTACTTATCCTGTACTGATCCTGAGTTATATCCTGTATTATACTCCAGAGCTGTACTCACTATTCTGTGGTTCTTATTGTCTGTTAGCGTGTCAAAATACACATATCAGCTCATGCTATGCAAATAACCTGTACAGACACTGAACAAGCAGGGGATTTTGGGAGATTTCCTGCTACCTGCTGTGACTATGTATATTATTTCTTCTGTTCTCCAGCAGGGAGTTCTATTTCTACAGTCAGAATGTATTGAATGCCAAGAGATAAAAGACCTTAGGATGTGCAGGGGCAGGGTGACCCGAGTGTCTAGGTCGGCCTCACACCATGGTAATAAAGTCACATGAACAAGAATAGTGGAAGAACCCAAGAGCCCCCTCCATCCCCCAGGTCACACGATAAGGAAATGCACAGTCACTAATGCAGAATACATGGTCAGGGCTGAACAGAGGTTAAACATCTGCTGCTCCAAACTTTTGAAGTGTTTTCTATTGAGGTTCTCATTGCCCACGTGGCTTCATAATGCTCCTAAAATAGATTCAGTTCATTCAGTTTAGCGAATCCTTTAAAGGGGTATTCCCACCTTAACCTTGACTTAGCGGACCCTTCTTTACCAGATTATAGTCCCAAAGATGTAACTCTCAGGAATTTATGGTGCACCCTGAGGCTATAGCGTAGATGGGTAAGAAGGTTATGTCCCTCTAAAGAAGACGTAGCAGCAATGATGAGAAGCACCATCAGCAGCAACATCAGCATAAAACACGGCTGAGAGCATCAACAACAGCAGAAAAAGGAGCGTCAGCAGCTGCGCTAAAGCCATGGACTGTAAGTATTCAATAGTTCTATCCGCTAACATCAAATCCTGATATCATCCACAAGTAGTACGCGTCCAGACGAAAATGAAAGACAACGCTCTAAAGCAAAGCAGCAACAGCGGCCCAAAAACTGCAACATGTGTAAAGGCTGGGTTCACATCACATTTTCTCCCATACAGGAGCGCATACAGCAGGGGGGAGCTAAAACCTCGCGCTCCTGCATGCCTTTCTATGTGATCCCGTATGTAATTCATTTCAATGAGCCGGCCAGAGTGAAATGTTCGGTCGGTTATTTTTTGCGCCGTATGCGCTTTTACAACCGGACCTAAAACCGTGGTTGACCACAGTTTTAGGTCCGGGGAAAAAGCGCATACGACGCAAAAATGAGCCGACCGAACATTTCACTCCGGCCGACTCATTGAAATGAATTACATTACGTATGGGAGAAAACGTGATGTGAACCAGCCCTAAGTAAATGGACAAAAGGCAGATAGGCTCCAAAACAGAAGCTGTTTGGTTATACAGAGATGCCTCTTTACAGCCCTCTTCTTTCCTCTCCCTGGGCCCTCACCGCTCTCTACAGCCATCTCTCCCCCGCCCCCCCAGCCCTCCCCTCTCTACAGCCATCTCTCCCCCCCCCCCCAGCCCTCCCCTCTCTACAGCCATCTCTCCCCGCCCCCCCAGCCCTCCCCTCTCTACAGCCATCTCTCCCCCCCCCCCCAGCCCTCCCCTCTCTACAGCCATCTCTCCCCCCCCCCCAGCCCTCCCCTCTCTACAGCCATCTCTCCCCCCCCCCAGCCCTCCCCTCTCTACAGCCATCTCTCCCCCCCCCCTCTCTACAGCCATCTCTCCCCCCCCCCAGCCCTCCCCT
Source organism: Hyla sarda (assembly GCF_029499605.1). Lineage (NCBI taxonomy): Eukaryota > Metazoa > Chordata > Amphibia > Anura > Hylidae > Hyla > Hyla sarda. The sequence continues at coordinate 374,555,443 of NC_079193.1, read as the reverse complement.
CTCTACAGCCATCTCTCCCCCCCCCAGCCCTCCCCTCTCTACAGCCATCTCTACCCCCCCCCCAGCCCTCCCCTCTCTACAGCCATCTCTCCCCCCCCCCCAGCCCTCCCCTCTCTACAGCCATCTCTCCCCCCCCCCCAGCCCTCCCCTCTCTACAGCCATCTCTCCCCCCCCCCCAGCCCTCCCCTCTCTACAGCCATCTCTCCCCCCCCCCCCAGCCCTCCCCTCTCTACAGCCATCTCTCCCCCCCCAGCCATCCCCTCTCTACAGCCATCTCTCCCCCCCCCACAGCCATCCCCTCTCTACAGCCATCTCTCCCCCCCCCACAGCCATCCCCTCTCTACAGCCATCTCTCCCCCCCCCAGCCCTCCCCTCTCTACAGCCATCTCTCCCCCCCCCCCCCAGCCCTCCCCTCTCTACAGCCATCTCTCCCCCCCCCCCCCCAGCCCTCCCCTCTCTACAGCCATCTCTCCCCCCCCCCCCAGCCCTCCCCTCTCTACAGCCATCTCTCCCCCCCCCCCAGCCCTCCCCTCTCTACAGCCATCTCTCCCCCCCCCCCCCAGCCCTCCCCTCTCTACAGCCATCTCTCCCCCCCCCCCAGCCCTCCCCTCTCTACAGCCATCTCTCCCCCCCCCCCCCAGCCCTCCCCTCTCTACAGCCATCTCTCCCCCCCCCCAGCCCTCCCCTCTCTACAGCCATCTCTCCCCCCCCCCCGCCCTCCCCTCTCTACAGCCATCTCTCCCCCCCCCCCCCCAGCCCTCCCCTCTCTACAGCCATCTCTCCCCCCCCCCAGCCCTCCCCTCTCTACAGCCATCTCTCCCCCCCCCAGCCCTCCCCTCTCTACAGCCATCTCTCCCCCCCCCAGCCCTCCCCTCTCTACAGCCATCTCTCCCCCCCCCCGCCCTCCCCTCTCTACAGCCATCTCTCCCCCCCCCCGCCCTCCCCTCTCTACAGCCATCTCTCCCCCCCCCCAGCCCTCCCCTCTCTACAGCCATCTCTCCCCCCCCCCAGCCCTCCCCTCTCTACAGCCATCTCTCCCCCCCCCCAGCCCTCCCCTCTCTACAGCCATCTCTCCCCCCCCCCCAGCCCTCCCCTCTCTACAGCCATCTCTCCCCCCCCCAGCCCTCCCCTCTCTACAGCCATCTCTCCCCCACCCAGCCCTCCCCTCTCTACAGCCATCTCTCCCCCCCCCAGCCCTCCCCTCTCTACAGCCATCTCTCCCCCACCCAGCCCTCCCCTCTCTACAGCCATCTCTCCCCCCCCCCAGCCCTCCCCTCTCTACAGCAATCTCTCCCCCCAACCCTCCCCTCTCTAAAATACCCACCACCACACAATATTTAATACAGTATTTTCCATATACCCTGAAGTTCTTTACCTGTAATCTGTTAAAAATAAAAATCCAATAAAAACAAAAAACAAATTGGACAGTAACAAATACCTCGCAGACGTCTGCCTGCTCCTAATCACATTTCTGCTTGTTTCTGGGAAGCAACGCATAAAGATTCACTGATGATTCATATATCTGAATAAATCTGACAGAAGAGATGAGAGAGCAGACCGAGCGAGAACACAACATGGAAAGTGATCATTACAGGCATCTCCTAGGGAAACACAGCTGCTGGGTAATACGGAGCCGGGGCCGATTAGGGGAATCTGTGGCCCCATAGAGGACACCCCCACCACCTTCCATACAGGACAGCCCTACCATGTCTGTACAGGATACCCACTTTCCAGCCTTCTACATCACCACATGCCCCCCCCCCCACCGCTCCACACAGGACACCCGCTCCTCGGCCTCCCACTTAATTATCATCACCAACCTTTTAATTACTTAGTGGCAGCTGATTCTCAACTCTTCATAACCATTGGCTCAGCAATACATTATTCTTTCATATACAAGGCTGTCCGCAGTGCTCAGTACTGTTACATGTGAGCACCAGGCATCAGTCCAGGACTCATAAAAGCGCTGAGCGTGAAAGCAGCAACATGCCTGACATATACTATACTGACATATAGAAGAATAGCCCTCCACTCATCTCGACAAATGGCCAAGAACCTTGACTGATAACTTCCAATAGTCTGGTGAGAGCCAAGTTAGGGTGGGTTCACACTTAGTTTGTAGTGTACGGTGCTGGATCCGGTTGGGAAAGGCGAAAACCGGACGCTCTTGTATCCCAGCCGGAAACGGCCCGAACCCATTAATTTCAATAAGCCGACTGGAGTCAAACGCGGACTCCGGTTGTCTCATTTTTGCCCCGTATACAGTTTTCTGACGGGACCTAAAACCGTGGTATACCACGCTTTTTGGTTGGGTCAAAAAACCGTATACAGGGCAAAAATGAGACAACCGGAGTCCGCGTTTGACTCCAGTCGGCTCATTGAAATGAATGGGGTTTGGGCTGGACCCGGCTGGGATACGGGAGCGGACGGTTTTCGCCCCTCCCAACCGGATCCAGCACCGTACACTACAAACGTAGTGCGAACCCAATGGTGGTAAAAGGGGAACTGAGATTTTCTTATGATCAGCTGAGAGTTGAGCTGGTTATGTGAGGTGACAAGGTAGGAGAGGACTTCGTAGGTGCAGGAATTTGGGTGCTGATCAAGGCAAGGAATCGCAGAGGTAAAATTGTCCAACTTGGATTTTATTAACAACAATGCAACGCATTTCGCTGCGCATGCGCAGCGAAACGCGTTGCATTGTTGTTAATAAACTTCAAGTGGGACAATTTTACCTCTGCGATTCCTTGCCTTGATCAGCGCAGAAATTCCTGCACCTACGAAGTCCTCTCCGACCTTGTCACTCCACATTCCAGGAAGGCTGCAGACGGGCATACAATACTTACCTACGATTACCATTGTTGAGTATGTTACACAACTTCTCTCGGTAAGCAGTGATTTACCCTCCCCCTCAATGGTATCCTTGTTGCAAGCGATACTCCACATGGAGCGCCTTTTTCTTTCTCTTTTTGGTTATGTGAGGGTACAGAGCACCTCCAATGGTTGGACATGTCAGGCTAAGTATGTGGACAATGTCAAGCCCATCCAATTATCTTGCGAGGCAGCTGTAAATAAGAATATCAATTCCTTCAAAAGTCCAGGTGAGGATCAAGGGACAATGGATACTCATTGTGTAAGTAAGTGTATGGGGACGACACTAAGCTCTTCCGATGATAGGGCCAAAAGTTAAGTTGTGGATTAGGAACGCAGAGTCAGAGAGGAAAGGCAATACAGAGATCTTCTGATGCTTGGGTAGAGGTTATGAAGTTCATGGGAAAGGAAATACATGATTCCAATGATCAGGCAAAAGATGGACCATAAGTAGTGGGATAAGAAGATCTTCCAAAGACCATGGAGAAGAGACACTGTGCTAAGCTCTACCAATGATCAGGCTGTATATATGTGCAAGATAGAGCTGCATCAACATCAATCAAGATCAATCAACAAAAACCGATATTGGAAATCAGTGTCAATTATTCCTCTTATCGATTCGTCAGTCAGCCCCTATATGTCCCCTTTGGTGCCTCTGGGTGCTGTTTTGAAGGCAATGCTGGTCTGTGGCATCTGCGGTCTTCCTTTATTACCAACACCGCGGCCTTGAGCGCAGTCTTGAAGTCTACGCCATAGTCCTCAGTAAGAGTTTCCTTCTTGTTCTCTGCGCCTCCGGTCACTAGAATCCTTCGGTCCTGACGTTGCCGAAGCCCCCCTGATCCAAGGACATGCCAGAAGCTCCGGTCTCCATTCTCTCTACAGTGACAGATCTTTCTGGTGCAGGACAGCTATCTTTAAGGTCTGTGAACTGATCCTACTTCCCGGCTCGTAGGTTAACCCTTCAGGCGTTGTTTCTCTTTCCCTCGTGTGAACCCTTCAGGTGCGGCTTCACCTCCTTCCTTCCAGCCGCACCTCTAGTGCAAGATTCAACTTCTTTTATAACCATTTTAAACTCAATGTACAAACATGAGGTTGTGCTCTTCTAATAGTCTGGTGTAAAGAGGGACAATAAGAAGCTGTATAAAAACACATTGGCCCTCATTTACTATTGCAAACCCGACATGTTTTGTCGTGTTGTGCGCCAGAAATTCTGTCTGCGTCAGATTTTGCACCAGAATTGAAAAAACCCAGACTAAGGCTGGGTCCACACTACGTTTTGTCCCATACGGGAGCGCATACGGCAGGGGGGAGCTAAAAGCTCGCGCTCCCGTATGTTACCGTATGCGCTCCCGTATGTCATTCATTTCAATGAGCCGACCGGAGTGAAACGTTCGGTCGGCTCATTTTTGCGCCGTATGCGCTTTTACAACCGGACCTAAAACCGTGGTTGACCACAGTTTTAGGTCCGGTTGTAAAAGCGCATACGGCGCAAAAATGAGCCGACCGGACCGAACGTTTCACTCCGGTCGGCTCATTGAAATGAATGACATACGGGAGCGCATACGGTGACATACGGGAGCGCGAGCTTTTAGCTCCCCCCTGCCGTATGCGCTCCCGTATGGGACTAAACGTAGTGTGAACCCAGCCTAACTCTACATTTTGCTAAGAAAATCCAAAAAGGGGGCATGGCCGCAGGGAAAGGGGGCGTATTTACTAAGGTTTCCACATAAAATGTAGTGGATTTCAGCTGAGGAAAACCCGACAGATCAGAACATGTGTAAAAAAAAAAAAAAAAAAAAAAAAAAAAAAAAAAAAAGCAAAATGTAGGGAAACCTTAGTAAATACCGTGGAAAATAAATTGTAGGGATTTATAACCCACAAAGAAACCTACACAACACTCTTAGTAAATGAGGGCCATTGTGTAGTGCTAGAAAATCACAGTAACCAATCTATTCGACATCACTTGAAAAGGTTTCATCCCCCAGACTAGAAACACAGAGAGAGATTTCGAAAAACCTGTCCAGAGGAAAAGTTACTGAGTTGCCCATAGCAACCAATCAGATCGCTGCTTTCATTTTCTAGAGGCCTTTTCAAAAATGAAAGAAATGATCTGATTGGTTCATATGGGCAACGCAGCAACTTTTGCTCTGTATAAGTCTTGATAAATTTCCCTCATAAGATCCAAACAATTCAATGTCTATAGCAGTCTCTCCCAGCCATGGTGCCTCCAGTTGATGCAAAAACTACAACTCCCAGAATGCCCAAAAAGCCAAATCTTAAAGGGGGACTCGAGTGGAATTTTTTTTTATTTTTTTGGTGCCAGAAAGTTAAAGGGGTACTCCGGTGAAAACCTTTTTTCTTTTACATCAACTGGCTCCGGAAAGTTAAACAGATTTTTACACTACTTCTATTAAAAAATCTTAATCCTTTCTGTACTTATTAGCTGCTGAATACTACAGAGGAAATTCTTTTCTTTTTGGAATGCTCTCTGATGACATCACGAGCACAGTTCTCTCTGCTGACGTTATTATAATAATAATAATACGTCTTTATTTATTGTTGTCCTTAGTGGGATTTGAACCCAAGGCCCCAGCACTGCAAGGCAGCAGTGCTAACCACTAAGCCACCATGCTACCCTTAGCATACATCTGCTATTCATGGTTGCTAAAATGGACAGAGATGTCAGCAGAGAGCACTGTGCTCGTGATGTCATCAGTGTTCCAAAAAGAAAGGAATTTCCTCTGTAGCATTCAGCAGCTAATAAGTACTGGAAGGATTAAGATTTTTTTATAGAAGTAATTTACAAATATGTTTAACTTTCTGGCACCAGGTGTTTTAAAAGAAAAAAAAAGGTTTTCACCTTAGTACCCCTTTAACCCCTTAAGGACCCAGCCATTTTACACCTTAGGACCCGGCCATTTTTTGCACATCTGACCACTGTCACTTTAAACATTAATAACTCTGGAATGCTTTTAGTTATCATTCTGATTCAGAGATAGTTTTTTCGTGACATATTCTACTTTAACATAGTGGTAAAATTTTGTTGTAACTTGCATCCTTTCTTGGTGAAAAATCCCAAAATTTGATTAAAAATTTGAAAATTTTGCATTTTTCTGACTTTTTCAGCTCTCTGCTTGTAAGGAAAATGGATATTCCCCCCAAAAACATTTTTTATTCACATATTCAATATGTCTACTTTATATTTGCATCATAAAATTGACGAGTTTTTACTTTTGGAAGACACCAGAGGGCTTCAAAGTTCAGCAGCAATTTTCCAATTTTTCACAAATCACAATTTTTCAGGGACCAGTTCAGGTTTGAAGTGGATTTGAAGGGTCTTCATATTACAAATACCCCATAAAAGACCCCATTATAAAAACTGCACCCCCCAAAGTATTCAAAATCACATTCAGTCAGCGTTTTATCCCTTTAGGTGTTTCACAGGAATAGCAGCAAAGTGAAGGAGAAAATTCACAATCTTCATTTTTTACACTCGCATGTTCTTGTAGACCCAATTTTTTTTAATTTTGACAAGGGGTAAAATGGTTTTTGGGGGGCATGTTGCATTTAGGAAGCCCCTATGGTGCCAGAACAACAAAAAACCCACATGTCATACCATTTTGGAAACTAGACCCCTTGAGAAACATAACAAGGAATAAAGAGAAGCCTTAATACCCCACAGGTGTTTCACAACTTTTGCATATGTAAAAAAAAAAAAAAATTTCACTAAAATGTGTGTTTCCCCCCAAATTTCACATTTTTGCAAGGGTTAATATAGAAAGGACCCCCCAAAATTTGTAACCCCATCTCTTCTGAGTATGGAGGTACCCCATAAGTTGACCTGAAGTGCACTACGGACGAACTACAATGCTCAGAGCAGAAGGAGTCATATTTGGCTTTTTGAGAGCAAATTTTGCTCGGGGGGCATGTCGCATTTAGGAAGCCCCTATGGTGCCAGGACAGCAAAAAAATACCCACATGGCATACCATTTTGGAAACTAGACCCCTTGAGGAACATAAGGGGTACAGTGAGCATTTACCCCCCCCACTGGTGTTTGTCAGATCTTTGGAACAGTGGGCTGTACAAAAGGTTTAATTTGCACAGCCCACTGTTCCAAAGATCCGTCAGACACCAGTAGGGTGTAAATTCTCACTGCACCCCTCATTACATTCCGTGAGGGGTGTAGTTTCCGAAATGGGGTCACATGTGGTTTATTTTTGCGTTTGTCTAAACCGCTGTAACAATCAGCCACCCCTGTGCAAATCACCTCAAATGTACATGGCGCACTCTCCCTTCTGGGCCTTGTTGTGCGCCCCCAGAGCAGTTTGCGCCCACTTATGGGGTATCTCCGTAGTCGGGAGAAATTGCATTACAAATTTTGGGGGGCTTTTTTCCCCTTTTACCTCTTGTCAAAATGAAAAGTATAGGGCAACACCAGAATGTTAGTGTAAAAATTTTATTTTTTTACACTAACATGCTGGTGTAGACCCCAACTTCACCTTTTCATAAGGGGTGAAAGGAGAAAAAGCCCCCCAAAATTTGTTAGGCAATTTCTCCCGAGTACGGCGATACCCCATATGTGACCCTAAACTGTTGCCTTGAAATACGACAGGGCTCCAAAGTGAGAGCGCCATGCGCATTTGAGGCCTGAATTAGGGATTTGCATAGGGGTAGACATAGCAGTATTCAACGCCAGTGATTGCCAAACGGTGCCTCCAGCTGTTGTAAAACTCCCAGCATGATTGGACAGTCAATGGCTGTCTGGCAATACTGGGAGTTGTTTTGCAACAGCTGGAGACTCCATTTTGGAAACAGTGGCGTACCAGACGTTTTTCATTTTTATTGGGGAGGGGAGGGGGGCTGTGTAGGGGTATGTGTATATGTAGTGTTTTTTACTTTTTATTTTATTTTGTGTTAGTGTAGTGTAGTGTTTTTAGGGTACAGTCACATGGGCGGGGGGTTACAGCGAGTTTGAGCTGTGGCGCAAAATTTGCTGCATCGCAAACTTGCAGCCTGATACTCACTGTAAGCCCCCTGCCCATGTGAATGTACCCTGTACATTCACAGGGGGGGAACCTCCAGCTGTTGCAAAACTACAACTCCCAGCATGCACAGTCTATCAGTGCATGCTGGTAGTTATAGTTTTGCAACAGCTGGAGGCACATGGGTTGGGAAACACTGAGTTAGGAAACAGACAATGTTTCCCAACCAGTGTGCCTCCAGTTGTTGCAAAACCCCAACTCCCAAACATTCTCAGGCATGCTGGAAGTAGTCGTTCGGCAACATCTTTAGAGCCAGATGTTGCCGAACTACAACTCCCAGCATGCTTGGAGTTGTAGTTTTGCAACATCTGGAGGACTACAGTTTGCAGACCACTAATACAGTGGTTCCCAATCTGTGCCCTTCCAGATGTTGCAAAACTACAACTCCCAGTATGCCAAAACTGTCCAGGCATGCTGGGAGTTGTAGTTCTGCAACATCTAAAGGGTCAGATGTTACAGAACTACAACTCCCAGCATGCCTGGACAGTAAGGGGGTGTAGTTTTGCAACTGCTGAGGGTGTGTAGTTTTGCAACATCTGGAAGGGCACAGTGGTCTCCAAACTGTGGACCTCCAGATGTTGCATTGGGAGTTGTAGTGTAAAGGGATCAGATGGAGCAGTCCAGATCGCTTTACGGCGGTCTGGACTGCTGCAAAGGTCCCGCGCCGCCGCCGAAGATCAACTCACCTGTCGCCACCGCCGCCGGAATCCGGGTCTTCAGGGACGAGGTAAGTACCGGGGCCGGGCCCCAGCACTCCCCCGTCCCATCCTCCGGTCTTCCTTCCGTCCTCTCTGGACTTCCAGGGCAGGTCGGGAGGAAGTAACCCCCCCCCCCCCCTGCGATTGGTCGGTTAGCTAACCGAGGAATCACAGGGGATAGGAGGAGGTGGTAGGCTTGCCACCTCGCTCCTAGTCTTCAGCATGGTCCTGGCTGTCTGTGACAACCGGGATCATGCAAAATTACCGGGCAGACGGGTCCCAGAGACCCAATCAGCCCGGTATCGGCGCAGATCACAGGGGCGATTTCCCTCGCAATTTGCGAAGATCGCCAACATGGGGGGCATACATGGCCCCCCTCGGCGTTTGCCCTGGATGCCTGCTGAAGGATTTCAGCAGGCATCCGCTTCCGACCTCTGTCCGGTGCGCAGCAGGGACCGGAAACCGCCATGACGTACTCATATGCCATGGGTCCTTAAAGCCCAGGGTGCGGAGACGTATGCAAACGTCACGGGTCCTTAAGGGGTTAAAGACAGATTTGTAAATCACTTCTATAAAAAAAATCTTAATCCTTCCAGTACTTATTAGCTGCTGAAAAAAAAAAAAAAAAAAAAAAGCTGCTGAATACTACAGAGGAAATGCTTTTCTTTTTGGAACACAGAGCTCTCTGCTGACATCACGAGCGCAGTGCTCTCTGCTAACATCTCTGTCCAGAGCAGCATATGTTTACTATGGGGATTTTCTCCTTCTCTGGACAGTTGTTAAAATGGACAGAGATGTCAGCAGAGAGCACTGTGCTCGTGATGTCAGCAGAGAGCTCTGTGTTCCAAAAAGAAAAGCATTTCCTCTGTAGTATTCAGCAGCTAATAAGTACTGGAAGGATTAAGATTTTTTTTTAATAGAAGTAATTTACAAATTTGTATAACTTTCTGGCACCAGTTGATTTAAAAATAAATAAATAAATGTTTTCCACCGGAGTACCCCTTTAAAGGGGTACTCGCCCCTAGACATCTTATCCCCTATCCAAAGGATAGGGGATAAGATGTCAGATCGCCGGGGTCCCGCTGCTGGGGAGCCCCGGGGATCGCTGCTGCAGCACCCCGCTATCATTACTGCACAGAGCGAGTTCGCTCTGCACGTAATGACGGGCAATACAGGGGCCGGAGCATCGTTACGTCACGGCTCCGCCCCTCGTGACATCACGCCCCCGTCAATACAAGTCTGTGGGAAGGGGGCGTGGCGGTCGTCACGCCCCCTGCCATAGACTTGCATTAAGGGGACGGGCAGTGATGTCATGAGGGGCGGAGCCATGACGTCACGCTGCTCCGGCCCCTGTATCGCCCGTCATTACGCACAGAGCGAACTCGCTCTGTGTAGTAATGATGGCGGGGTGCCGCAGTGGCGATCCCCGGGGTCCCCAGCAGCGGGACCGCGGCGATGTAACATCTTATCCCCTATCCTTGGGATAGGGGACAAGATGCCAGGAGCGGAGTACCCCTTTAAGACATTGAGATCCAGAGCCATATCCTGCTGATACTTGTAGTCTTCCTCAGATCATTGTAAGCAGACAATATCCCACAACCAACAGTATTCAAACATTACACTGCACTAAAGGAGATACTAGAAAAGCCGACAGTGTGAGAATCACCTACTCTATATATAGACAGCGTAAATGCGCGGTCACACAACCCCTCCTCCGGGACAGGTATTTTCCTATTCGCAGTGCAGCCGCCTCCGCACCTGTAGTAATGTGCAGACGCGCGCCCAGAGAAGGTGTGACCGAGAGGTGTTTAGTATTTATGGCTGGAGGACACATCTCCTGACAGACAGGGAAGTCTATCACATTGAGAGGTGCCTGGCAGAGGATGGTGTCTGTTCTGCTTTTATTTACAGGAATCGTCTTTTCTAAAATAAAAATAAAAAAGAGATAAACCAAGAGGAATAAAAAAAAACAAAAAAAGTAAAAAAAACAAAAAAATTGGAGTTTCAACAATCTGGAACAGCGGGAAGTCAATAAGTCTCGAGAGTGATGTGTTAGTTGTCTGAAGGTGCTACAGACGTCCTGGTACTACTACAAGGAATTAGCTGGCGCTACCAGATTGCATCATGGTGTATGGCGGTGTTTCCCAAACAGGGTGCCCCCAGCTGTTGCAAAACTACAGCTTCCAGTATGCCAGGACAGCCAAAGGTATCCAGCTCTCCTAGACTCCTGAATGGCCTATCAGACTGGACCCTGATTTTGTAGTGCGGGACCCTGATTTTGTAGTGCAGTGTTTCCCAACCAGTATGCCTCCAGCTGTTGCATAACTACAACTCCCAGCATGTCCGGACAGCCGAAGGCTGTCCGGACATGCTGGGAGTTGTAGTTTTGCAACAGCTGGAGGTACCCTGGTTGGGAATAGTGATGAGCGGCAGGGGCCATAATCGAATTCGCAATATTTCGTGAATATATTGACGATTATTCCTCCAGTGTTCGTGAAATTTGCATATTCGCCATGTTCGTTCACAAAATTTGCATGTAAAAAAAGAAAATGAATATTCGTCATTACGAATATATAGAACTATATTCTAAATATTCTCAAAATCGCGAAGTGCCGAAATTCGTGATATAAAATTCGCCAAAGTCCATAGTATCTCAAAGACTGTCCGGGCATGCTGGGAGTTGTAGTTTTGCAACAGCTGGAGGCACCCTGGTTGGGAATAGTGATGGGCGGCAGGGGCCATATTCGAATTCGCGATATTTTGCGAATATATTGACAATTATACCTCCTACGTTCGTGAAATTTGCATATTCGCCATGTTCGTTCACAAAATTTGCATGTAAAAAATATGAATATTCGTCATTACGAATATATAGAACTATATTCTAAATATTCGGGAATATTCACGATAAAAATTTCAAAGTATCCCAAAGACTGTCTGGGCATGCTGGGAGTTGTAGTTTTGCAACAGCTGGAGGCACCCTGGTTGGGAAACACTGGTGTATGGAGTTTATACAGCAGTGTTCACAAGCCAGAATGCCTCCAGCTGTTGCAAAACTACTACTCCCAGCATGCCCGGACAGTCTTTGGGATACTATGGACTTTCTTTCTGTGGATTTTTACTGAGAGGCTGCAGACGCTGCCAGTGGTTTTCAATCTTGCAAAGCCATGTGCATTATTTTTCACAGTTTTTTGCATTTTGCAATTATTATTATTGTATTTTTGCATTTGAAGGGGGTGTGGCTTAGTGTGCGCAAATAGATTTGTTGCATAAAAATAAAAAAATAAAAATTTGAGCAGAAAAACTGCAAAAGTATACTCCACTCCCTAGATTGTGAAGTGTATTTATTAATTTTTTACCCATTTTTTTACTGCATACTTTTAAAAAACCCATACAATTTATTACCTTCCATGCGCAATTTCTTAAATTAGACACAGAAACCCCTGGTAGAAAAACTGTGCAAATGAAAATAAATATTCAGCAAATTCTCACACAAACGATAAATCCCTGATAAAAGTTTTTTTGTGGTTTAGCAACCGAACATAGAATTTTAGATATTTGATGTATATATATATCGGGTAAAATATCCTCTCAAGCTTTCCTGTGATTTTGCTCTGCCTGTCATGTCTAGAAGCAGGGGGTAGTAAAGTTTCCTCTTATACCAGCAGCAGAAGGGTTAAGGGGTCTGCAGGAAGTCACAGACTGGGGAAGGATAATCCGGCAGAGCGGCTCCGCTTCCATAATGGTTGCGGGTAGAATGTCACACGTGCTGAGCTGGCTTTCTGCACATTGTGTCATCAGGACTGTGGGGACTCTCCAGAAATAAAGAGCTGACAAACTGCAGCGGCACCGGGCGTCAGGCAGTCGCTTTGGCAATGGTACCCTACGATTTGCCAACGTTTAGGGGTATCCTAATAAAGTTGGGTGCAAACTAAACTTACTTCACCCTTAGAGTTATTCCTACTTGCAAGGAACATAATAACCAGTGATTTGTCAATTCCTTTGTATAGTAGATTGGAGGAACGTGAAACATTGGAGGCTGCCAGACACCTCCAGCTCCACCTATAACATGGCTCATGATGGCAGAGGTGTCTGGGGGCAGTCTGTCCCTTATACCAGAACATTTATCTACCGGACTTACACAACGTTGGCTACATGGGGCATATTCCCTGTGGGTCACGTGGGCCACATTCTACAGGCAAAAAATGTAAAACAACCAGAACAGTATGTAAAGATCCCAACAATAAGACTGAAGATTCCCGGGAGACAACAATGGACATTACATACAAGAAATACATGCAGTGGTCTGTCAAGGAAAGGTGAGCATGGGTGCAGTAATACCTACATAAGGGGGGTGAGCCCACACCAATACCAACAGAACAATTGGGGGGGGGCCCGCACCAATACCGACATATCAAGGGAGGGCCACACCAATACCGACATAAGAAGGGTGAGCCCACACCAATACCAACAGAACAATTGAGGGGGGACCGCACCAATACCGAAATAACAAGGGGGGGGCCACACCAATATCGACATAAGAAGGGTGAGCCCACACCAATACCAACAGAACAATTGAGGGGGGACCGCACCAATACCGAAATAACAAGGGGGGGGGGCCACACCAATACCGACATAACAATGGGGCCACACCAATACCGACATAACAATGGGGCCACACCAATACCGACATAGGGGGGGGGGGGGGCTGCACCAATACCGACATAAGGGGGGGGGGGTCTGCACCAATACCGACGTAACAAGGGGGGGGCCACACCAATACCGACGTAACAAGGGGGGGGCCACACCAATACCGACATAACAAGGGGGGGGCCACACCAATACCGACATAACAAGGGGGGGGCCACACCAATACCGACATAACAAGGGGGAGGGGGCCACACCAATACCGACATAACAAGGGGGGGGGCCACACCAATACCGACATAACAAGGGGGGGGGCCACACCAATACCGACATAACAAGGGGCGGTCCACACCAATACCGACATAACAAGGGGGGGCCACACCAATACCGACATAACAAGGGATGGGGGGGCCACACCAATACCGACATAACGGGGGGGGGGGCCTGCACCAATACCGACATAACAAGGGGGGGGGGCCTGCACCAATACCGACATATAGGGGGGGGCCTGCACCAATACCGACATAACAAGGGGGGGGGGCCTGCACCAATACCGACATATAGGGGGGGCCTGCACCAATACCGACATAACAAGGGGGGGGGGCCTGCACCAATACCGACATATAGGGGGGGCCTGCACCAATACCGACATAACAAGGGGGGGGGGGCCTGCACCAATACCGACATAACAAGGGGGGGCCTGCACCAATACCGACATATAGGGGGGCCCTGCACCAATACCGACATATAGGGGGGCCCTGCACCAATACCGACATATAGGGGGGGCCTGCACCAATACCGACATATAGGGGGGGGCCTGCACCAATACCGACATATAGGGGGGCCTGCACCAATACTGACATATAGGGGGGGGGGCCTGCCCCAATACTGACATATAGGGGGGGGGGGGCCTGCACCAATACTGTACTGACATATAGGGGGGGGGCTGCACCAATACTGACATATAGGGGGGGGCTGCACCAATACTGACATATGGGGGGGCCTGCACAAATACTGACACATAGGGGGGGCTACACCAATACTGACACATAGGGGGGGCCCTGCACCAATACTGACATAAAAGAGGGGCCTGCACCAATACTCACATAAGGAGGGCGGACCTGCACCAACACCGACATAAGGAGGGCGGACCTGCACCAGCACAGACATAAGGAGGGCGGACCTGCACCAGCACAGACATAAGGAGGGCGGACCTGCACCAACACCGAATTAGGAGGGCGGACCTGCAGCAACACCGACATAAGGAGGGCGGACCTGCACCAACACCGACATAAGGAGGGCGGACCTGCACCAACACCGACATAAGGAGGGCGGACCTGCACCAGAACAGACATAAGGAGGGCGGACCTGCACCAACACCGACATAAGGAGGGCGGACCTGCACCAACACCGACATAAGGAGGGCGGACCTGCACCAGCACAGACATAAGGAGGGCGGACCTGCACCAGAACAGACATAAGGAGGGCGGACCTGCACCAGAACAGACATAAGGAGGGCGGCCCTGCACCAACACCGACATAAGGAGGGCGAACCTGCACCAACACCGACATAAGGAGGGCGAACCTGCACCAACACCGACATAAGGAGGGCGGACCTGCACCAACACCGACATAAGGAGGGCGGACCTGCACCAATACGGACATAAGGAGGGCGGACCTGCACCAACACCGACATAAGGAGGGCGGACCTGCACCAACACAGACATAAGGAGGGCGGACCTGCACCAACACCGACATAAGGAGGGCGGACCTGCACCAGCACAGACATAAGGAGGGCGAACCTGCACCAACACCGACATAAGGAGGGCGGACCTGCACCAACACCGACATAAGGAGGGCGGACCTGCACCAACACAGACATAAGGAGGGCGGACCTGCACCAGCACAGACATAAGGAGGGCGGACCTGCACCAGCACAGACATAAGGAGGGCGGACCTGCACCAACACAGACATAAGGAGGACGGACCTGCACCAGCACCAACACCGACATAAGGAGGACGGACCTGCACCAGCACCAACACCGACATAAGGAGGACGGACCTGCACCAACACCGACATAAGGAGGGCGGACCTGCACCAACATAAGGAGGGCGGACCTGCACCAACATAAGGAGGGCGGACCTGCACCAACACCGACATAAGGAGGGCGGACCTGCACCAGCACGGACATAAGGAGGGCGGACCTGCACCAACACCGACATAAGGAGGGCGGACCTGCACCAACACCGACATAAGGACGACAGACCTCCACCGTGCTCCTACAAAATAGCCAACAACCACGAACAAGCACAAGTCATAAGGAAGTACAGGTAACAATAAGAAGCTGGAAATCACACCAGGCGAAGGGTTAAAACTGCTAAGAATAACAAGAGGGATCAGAATATTGAGTGATAAAGCGGATCAGTCATAATGGAGGGGATCAAAATGGTCATTTATATCGGGGGGAATCACAGTCACAAATTGTAGGGGAGAAGGGATCACAATCGTAAAGCTCTGAGGTACATGCGATGTGAGGAGTTCAGCTCTGAGGTACATGTGATGTGAGGAGTTGAGCTCTGAGGTACATGTGACGTGTGGAGTTGAGCTCTGAGGTACATGTGACGTGTGGAGTTGAGCTCTGAGGTACATGCGACGTGTGGAGTTGAGCTCTGAGGTACATGCGATGTGAGGAGTTCAGCTCTGAGGTACATGTGATGTGTGGAGTTGAGCTCTGAGGTACATGTGACGTGTGGAGTTGAGCTCTGAGGTACATGTGACGTGAGGAGTTGAGCTCTGAGGTACATGTGACGTGAGGAGTTGAGCTCTGAGGTACATGTGACGTGAGGAGTTGAGCTCTGAGGTACATGTGACGTGAGGAGTTGAGCTCTGAGGTACATGTGACGTGAGGAGTTGAGCTCTGAGGTACATGTGACGTGAGGAGTTGAGCTCTGAGGTACATGTGACGTGAGGAGTTGAGCTCTGAGGTACATGTGACGTGAGGAGTTGAGCTCTGAGGTACATGTGACGTGAGGAGTTGAGCTCTGAGGTACATGTGACGTGAGGAGTTGAGCTCTGAGGTACATGTGACGTGAGGAGTTGAGCTCTGAGGTACATGTGACGTGAGGAGTTGAGCTCTGAGGTACATGTGACGTGAGGAGTTGAGCTCTGAGGTACATGTGACGTGAGGAGTTGAGCTCTGAGGTACATGTGATGTGAGGAGTTGAGCTCTGAGGTACATGTGATGTGAGGAGTTGAGCTCTGAGGTACATGTGATGTGAGGAGTTGAGCTCTGAGGTACATGTGATGTGAGGAGTTGAGCTCTGAGGTACATGTGATGTGAGGAGTTGAGCTCTGAGGTACATGTGATGTGAGGAGTTGAGCTCTGAGGTACATGTGATGTGAGGAGTTGAGCTCTGAGGTACATGTGATGTGAGGAGTTGAGCTCTGAGGTACATGTGATGTGAGGAGTTGAGCTCTGAGGTACATGTGATGTGAGGAGTTGAGCTCTGAGGTACATGTGATGTGAGGAGTTGAGCTCTGAGGTACATGTGATGTGAGGAGTTGAGCTCTGAGGTACATGTGATGTGAGGAGTTGAGCTCTGAGGTACATGTGATGTGAGGAGTTGAGCTCTGAGGTACATGTGATGTGAGGAGTTGAGCTCTGAGGTACATGTGATGTGAGGAGTTGAGCTCTGAGGTACATGTGATGTGAGGAGTTGAGCTCTGAGGTACATGTGATGTGAGGAGTTGAGCTCTGAGGTACATGTGATGTGAGGAGTTGAGCTCTGAGGTACATGTGATGTGAGGAGTTGAGCTCTGAGGTACATGTGATGTGAGGAGTTGAGCTCTGAGGTACATGTGATGTGTGGAGTTCAGCTCTGAGGTACATGTGATGTGAGGAGTTCAGCTCTGAGGTACATGTGATGTGAGGAGTTCAGCTCTGAGGTACATGTGATGTGAGGAGTTCAGCTCTGAGGTACATGTGATGTGAGGAGTTCAGCTCTGAGGTACATGTGATGTGAGGAGTTCAGCTCTGAGGTACATGTGATGTGAGGAGTTCAGCTCTGAGGTACATGTGATGTGAGGAGTTCAGCTCTGAGGTACATGTGATGTGAGGAGTTGAGCTCTGAGGTACATGTGATGTGAGGAGTTGAGCTCTGAGGTACATGTGATGTGAGGAGTTGAGCTCTGAGGTACATGTGATATGAGGAGTTGAGCTCTGAGGTACATGTGATATGAGGAGTTGAGCTCTGAGGTACATGTGATGTGTGGAGTTCAGCTCTGAGGTACATGTGATATGAGGAGTTGAGCTCTGAGGTACATGTGATATGAGGAGTTGAGCTCTGAGGTACATGTGATATGAGGAGTTGAGCTCTGAGGTACATGTGATGTGTGGAGTTCAGCTCTGAGGTACATGTGATGTGAGGAGTTGAGCTCTGAGGTACATGTGATGTGAGGAGTTGAGCTCTGAGGTACATGTGATGTGAGTTGAGCTCTGAGGTACATGTGATGTGAGGAGTTGAGCTCTGAGGTACATGTGATGTGAGGGGCTCTGTTAGGAGTTGAGCTCTGAGGTACATGTGAGGTGAGGAGTTGAGCTCTGAGGTACATGTGATGTGAGGAGTTGAGCTCTGAGGTACATGTGAGGTGAGGAGTTGAGCTCTGAGGTACATGTGATGTGAGGAGTTGAGCTCTGAGGTACATGTGAGGTGAGGAGTTGAGCTCTGAGGTACATGTGATGTGAGGAGTTGAGCTCTGAGGTACATGTGATGTGAGGAGTTGAGCTCTGAGGTACATGTGATGTGAGGGGCTCTGTGTGAGGAGTTGAGCTCTGAGGTACATGTGAGGTGAGGAGTTGAGCTCTGAGGTACATGTGAGGTGAGGAGTTGAGCTCTGAGGTACATGGGATGTGAGGAGTTGAGCTCTGAGGTACATGTGATGTGAGGGGCTCTGTGTGAGGAGTTGAGCTCTGAGGTACATGTGAGGTGAGGAGTTGAGCTCTGAGGTACATGTGAGGTGACCGGACCCCACATACACCGCACACATAATAGCCTCCTGTGTGTCCCATCGCTTCCCGACCTCTCCCAGCCCTATCCCCCCGCGGTGCTCACCTCCTGGCCGGCCTCGTCGGTGCCCGCAGCCCCCAGGCTCCCGTCACTCAGTCACCGCCTCCTCCTCCCCGCTGACCCTGCCGCGCGCACCCGTCACACACTGACCCTCAGCATCGGGAACCCGCTCCTTCCCGCAAACCACGCCCACTCACAATGTCTCCACTAGGATCGGAGGGATCCAATGCACACCACGCCCATTCACTTTCTTTGGTCTAAGACACGCCCGCTTTTCCTCCGTGACCACGCCCTCTTCCCCGATGTGATTGTCTCTCCTGTCACACTCCGCTCATTTCCGCCGTAGCCCCGCCCCTTCCATGGGGAGCTCCCGTCTCCTCCTGGTGACGTCATGGGGGCCTGGAAGGACACGCCCCCTCTTCCCTTCTCCACTTAGTAATGGCGGGCTGTGGTGTGTGACGGGAATGACATGGAGAGCAGAGAGAAGCCTCCTGTCATGTCTGTGCTGATCTGTGTGTACAGAGGCCTCTCATTGATAGTGAATAACAAAAACATTGTAATAAATCACAGCCATGCATTCATCTGCAATAAACCATAAACTGACAATGAATTTATAAAATAAAAATACTAAATCAGTGTTTCCCAACCAGGGTGCCTCCAGCTGTTGCAAAACTACAACTCCCAGCATGCCTGGACATCCGAAGCTGTCCAGGCATGCTGGGAGTTGTAGTTTTGCGACAGGCAGAAAGATCATCACTGGTATCCAGGTAACCACAGGTACTAGACCTCTCTGGTATCCAGGCAACCACAGGTACTAGACCTCACTGGTATCCAGGCAACCACAGGTACTAGACCTCTCTGGTATCCAGGCAACCACAGGTACTAGACCTCACTGGTATCCAGGCAACCACAGGTACTAGACCTCTTTGGTATCCAGGTAACCACAGGTACTAAACCTCTCTGGTATCCAGGCAACCACAGGTACTAGACCTCTCTGGTATCCAGGCAACCACAGGTACTAGACCTCTCTGGTATCCAGGTAACCACAGGTACTAGACCTCTCTGGTATCCAGGTAACCACAGGTACTAGACCTCTCTGGTATCCAGGCAACCACAGGTACTAGACCTCTCTGGTATCCAGGCAACCACAAGTACTAGACCTCTCTGGTATCCAGGCAACCACAAGTACTAGACCTCTCTGGTATCCAGGTAACCACAGGTACTAGACCTCTCTGGTATCCAGGCAACCACAAGTACTAGACCTCTCTGGTATCCAGGCAACCACAAGTACTAGACCTCTCTGGTATCCAGGCAACCACAGGTACTAGACCTCTCTGGTATCCAGGTAACCACAGGTACTAGACCTCACTGGTATCCAGGCAACCACAGGTACTAGACCTCTCTGGTATCCAGATAACCACAGGTACTAGACCTCTCTGGTATCCAGGCAACCACAGGTACTAGACCTCACTGGTATCCAGGCAACCACAGGTACTAGACCTCTCTGGTATCCAGGCAACCACAGGTACTAGACCTCTCTGGTATCCAGGCAACCACAGGTACTAGACCTCTCTGGTATCCAGGCAACCACAGGTACTAGACCTCTCTGGTATCCAGATAACCACAGGTACTAGACCTCTCTGGTATCCAGATAACCACAGCTACTGGACCTCTGGTATCCAGGCAACCAAAGGGACTAGGCCTCATTTCATACCTCCCAACTGTCCCGGATCCGGCGGGACATTCCCCCTTTTGGAGTGATGTCCCGTCCTCCCGTAACAGCCCCCACATTCATGCATCTTACGAGGCATCTACAGTTAAATGTGTCACTCGGTAAATAGTTTCACAGGGTAGGGAGCCATTGGCTCCTCACCCTATCAATCAGTCTTGTGTCCGTGGCTACAATAAGCCAGCCGACACAAGAGGCTGGACCCTTCCTCTGCGCTCTGGCGCGCGAGGGACATCTTCAGACGCCGGAGCGCAGAGGAAGAGGAAAGAAGAAGAGGGCGTTCAGAAGGAGCTGACCGACAAAGAGGACCTGACCAGCGATAGGTATGTATGGTGCGGCTGTGGGCTGGCGGGCATGCACGCTGGGTGGGGGCAGTGGGAATCCCGGCATCCCTTGGGTGGGAGACTGCGGCCTGTCTAATGGGGGGGGGGACAGCTGCCTGTCTAATGTGAGGGGACTGCCGCCTGTCTAATGTGGGAGGACTGGCGCCTGTCTAATGTGGGAGGACTGGCGCCTGTCTAATGTGGGAGGACTGGCGCCTGTCTAATGTGGGAGGACTGGCGCCTGTCTAATGTGGGAGGACTGCCGCCTGTCTAATGTGGGAGGACTGCAGCTTGTCTAATGTGGGGGAACTGCTGTCCACCTAATGTGGGGGAACTGCTGTCCACCTAATGTGGGGGAACTGCCACCTTTCTAATGTGGGGGAACTACCGCCTGTCTAATGTGGGGGAACTGCCGCCTATCTTATGTGGGGGAACTGCCGCCCACCTAATGTGGGGGAACTGCCGCCCACCTAATATTGGGGGAACTGCCGCCCACCTAATGTGGGGGAACTGCCGCTCACCTAATGTGGGGGAACTGCCGCCTACCTAATGTGGGGGAACTGCCACCTATCTAATGTGGGAGAACTGCTGCCCACCTAATGTGGGGGAACTGCTGCCTACCTGGGGGACTATCTACTACCTTTTTTTTGTTTTAACATGTGTCTGCACTCTGCCCCACCCCCTCAGCCCAACCCTATATAAGCAGTAGTTAGCTACACATGGGCCATTTCTTTCCTAGCAGCCTCCCAGTCTGACTGGGAGAGCATGGTAAGTGAGCTTTTGCACCCTGTTCACACTGGTGTGGTGCTGTGCGGCGTCCGTTGCTGCCGTGGCGCCGTGTCTGTGGGGAGGGACGACCCATGGACTGGTTTGAGTGGCATTGGGGCCGCTCTGCCAGTGGGTCGCCAGTGGTCGTTGCCCTGTGCTACGCCAGTTTATGCTAGGGACGTTAGGGACCCACTCAAATTAGGTGGCCTTGACGTGGCGAGTGGGCTTGTACTTTTTGATCAAAACGTATAATATACTAACAACCTGTTAGTTTTTGAATTTATGCTGAGAAGCAATTAGATCAATATACAATATGTAGATGTGTGACCATGTCTGATTCTTCTACCTGAATTCAGACTATCTACTACGTTCCTGCCCAGCTAATATGGGGACTAGCTACCAAGCTAATAGGGGGGCTACCTACTATCTGCATAGGTTATAGAGTATAGGGGTTTTCATACAGTGGACGGCTATCTGGCGGATTTACCTATAGGGGCAACTCTCTCCGGAGGGGCCCTACCTACTCTGGTCACCTATTAGTACGGTTTGGGGCATTATAGGTCTTGGAATAATGCGGAGCCTGAAAGGTTTTTTTCTGTCAGGTTCTGCAGAGAGGAGTTGTAGCTGGAAGAAATCATGACGGTCTGGGCTGGATGGAGAAGAAAAAGGAAAGTGACCAATTCCAATCAGAGAAGATGTCACCTGATGTAACTGTGTGTAATCTCATTTATGGTCTTTTGTAGTAATGATGGGGATTGTTGTCAAAACCTATATAAAATGTACTACACACTTCTATACATGGGTAGTATGTGCAGAGCATTGCACCTTAGTGTCTGTGCATTCCTATGCTAGCGGGAGCAGTCGGGATTGGACATACATTTTAGCGGGAGATTGGACACAAAAGTTGCGGGAGTGGAGCAAACACCATGTGTTAAAAAAATCATCGGGAGCGGGCAGGATTGAAAAAACAGTCCTGCGCAGGGCTCAACCACAGACAGCATGCAGCACTGACAGGCTCCCTTATCACAATCAGCAATTATTCATTCTGAACGGCTGTGGTCATTTTTGTAACTTTGGCCCTGAACAGGGATCCAAGTCATCGGGGCGGGCCTCTGGCATTGATTGATAAATCTCCTGCTATTTGTTTTGGTGAACCACCAGAGGCACATGACCAGAACTCTAACTTTAACCCTCAAAAGGATCACAGAGAACCTCTTAAGACCTTAAAGACCATGGACGTGTATATACGTCCAGGCAGGATGCACGTTCCCGCACCAGGACGAGTATACATATCCATCGTTCTCGTGGGTGCTGCCCAGTGCACCCACGAGATCGTGGCCGCGACTCGGCTGTAATACACAGTCGGGACCCTGCCGCACTGCCAGGACCGAAGCAAATTTCGGTTCCGGCAGTTTAACCCTTACAGCCGCGGTTAGAAGTGACCGCAGGCTGTAAGTGTTTTGACAGAGGGAGGGGGCACCCTCTGTCTCTCTCCTGTAGCACCCCGCAACGATCGCGGGATGCTGCATGTTACCTGGGCAGCCGAGGGTCTTTACAAGGACCCCCAGGTCTGCCCCGGTTATTGTCAGGACGACGGCAGTCATGAGTGGACACACTGAGCTACCCACGGCGTCCCGTTTATACTGCGTTTCAGCAGTATGTTAGAGGTATCCAGCAGCATCATGTAAAAAAAAGTCATGCTGACGTATACTGTTGCAGCTCCATTCATTTCTGAAAGAGACTGCTACAGTATACATTGGCATCCCTTTTTTGCCATGACAACGGACACCTATACTGCAGAAATGCAGTATGAATGGGGACTATCACCCAACCCCCTCCTCCAACAAAATAAACCAGCTTTTTAAAGATTTTATTTTTTTTTTAACACCCAATGATGGATATATTGGCCATGAGCGGGTGCTTATTCCCACAACATGACTGATATATCCATCAGGAACTTTAACTGTCACAGACACTGCTAGCCAACCAAGGACTGATCAGAGTGGTCCCTGGTCCAGACAATACACTTGTAGTGGTGCGGTATTGTTCTGACAGCTCCGATCCTTTGCAGGCATGGGGTGGGGTCTATAATTCATATAATGATGCCCTGAAAGCCAAAGGGGGCTTCTTGGTCCTACCAGGTGGTCAGGCAACCAGATATGGCCTAAGTAGGGGCACTGCCCAGCCCGGGACATACATGGTGATAAAACAAGCATTTCCTCCATTTCAAAAGCGGCTTACCAAAATGATGTCCCACAAATAAAGAATTTGTGGAAAAAAAGCTAATTGCTATTTTTTCCACTGACTTTGAAATAATTCTAGCCACAAAATAAGGGCTCAACGTACTCACTTTTGTCCTAGGTGAATACTTTAGGGGGCGCAGTTTCAAAAATGGGGTCACTTCTGGGGTGCGGTATATATAATGGGGTCACTTCTGGGGTGCGGTATATATAATGGGGTCACTTCTGGGGTGCGGTATATATAATGGGGTCACTTCTGGGGTGCAGTATATATAATGGGGTCACTTCTGGGGGTGCGGTATATATAATGGGGTCACTTCTGGGGTGCGGTATATATAATGGGGTCACTTCTGGGGATGCGGTATATATAATGAGGTCACTTCTGGGGGTGCGGTATATATAATGGGGTCACTTCTGGGGTGCGGTATATATAATGGGGTCACTTCTGGGGGTGCGGTATATATAATGGGGTCACTTCTGGGGTGCGGTATATATAATGGGGTCACTTCTGGGGATGCGGTATATATAATGGGGTCACTTCTGGGGATGCGGTATATATAATGAGGTCACTTCTGGGGGTGCGGTATATATAATGGGGTCACTTCTGGGGTGCGGTATATATAATGGGGTCACTTCTGGGGGTGCGGTATATATAATGGGGTCACTTCTGGGGATGCGGTATATATAATGGGGTCACTTCTGGGGATGCGGTATATATAATGGGGTCACTTCTGGGGATGCGGTATATATAATGAGGTCACTTCTGGGGGTGCGGTATATATAATGGGGTCACTTCTGGGGTGCGGTATATATAATGGGGTCACTTCTGGGGGTGCGGTATTGTTCTGACAGCTGGAATGCTTTGCAAGATGAAGTGCGGTCTATAATTTGTATAATGATATCCTGAATGCCAGATGGCACTCCTCTCCTTTTGGGTCCCACCATGTGGCCATGAAACCAAATATGGCCTGAGCGGGGGTATTACCGAACACGGGACGAACAGCGTAATCAAATATGGGGCACATTTTCTACTTTTCAGATGCATTGTACAAATAATATGTCCCACAAATGATGCAGTTGTGAAAAATAAAAATAAAATGTAAATTTTTCCACTGACTTTGTAACCATTCCAGCCACACAAAAATGACTCAAAGTACTCACTTTTGGTCTAGGTGAATACTTCATGGGGTTTACTTTCCAAAATGGGGTCACTTGGAAAAACCCTTTGCAGGGATGAAGTGCGGCCTATAATCCATTCGTCCTAAAATGATGCCCTGAAAGCCAAATGGCTCTCCTCTCCTTCTGGGTCCTACCACGCGGCCAGAGAACCAAATATGGCCTAAGCGGGGGTATTTCCAAACACGGGCCGAGCTGCTCAATAAAATATAGGGAGCATTTCTTTCACAATCAGAAGCGAAGTACAAAAAATATGTCCCACAAATGATGATTTGTGGAAAAAAAAAGCAAATATTGAATGTGTAACACTGACTTAGTAATAATTCCTGCCAAAAAAAACTATGGTGTTAAAATACTCCCTAGTACCCTCCTAGTGAATACCTTGAGGGGTCTAGTTTTTAAAATGGGGTCATGGGGGGGGGGGGGTCCTATGTTCTACCACCTTCAAATCTCTGCAAAACTTACGTAGCACATAAAAAAAGATGTACTTTTCACATTTTCAAAATTTTCAAAATTGAAAGTTAAATTGTTCTGCTTCTAATTCATTTATTTAAAATTTTAATTAAAAACAAAAGAAATGCTTTCAAAATAAAGTAGACATCTAAAAGTATAGGTTTCATATTTGGTCAGAGAGTATAAATATATGCAGCCTATTAGTGTTAAAATAGCAAAAAATCTTTATTTTTTTTAAATTTCATGATTTTTTGCATTGTAAAAAAAAACAACAAATGATATCTGCTTACTTTTACCATATACATGAAGGACAACTTATGGCAAAAAAAAACAAAGTCAGAATTTGATTGGCAAAACCTTACCAGAGTTATTCTCTAATAAATTCAAACATTCCCGATTTGTCTGATTCTTAAAGGGGTACTTCGGCGCTAAGACATCTTATCCCCTATCCAAAGGCTTGCATTGAGGGGGCGGAGCGTGATGTCACATGGGGCTGAGCAGTGATGTCACAATGCTCCGGCCCCATGATCGCCAGTCATCAAACCCGGAGCGAACATGCTCCGTGGGACTGATTGTAACGGGGCGCTGCGTGCGAGATTACAGGGGTCCCCAGCGGCGGGATCCCCACGATCAGGCATCTTATTCCCAGTAGAATGACTGATTTAGCACACGTTTACTTAGAAAATCGGGTTGTAAGTCTATCTTGCTTTCTTACCCGACTGCTTTTTCCCCTGGTATTTATTATTATGTTTCATCCTGTTTGTCGCACGTGGGTTTTGTTGGTTTTGGTTTCCAACTCCTCTGAGTTGTCGGGAAAAAATCCACAACAATTCAACAAATTCGGGTTGGAAACCTTGATAAATATGTGGGAAAGCTCAGAAATGTCGGGTTACGTCCCTTTTTCGGGTTTGGGAGAATCCACATCGGGTCCGTCAGGAAAAAATGTTGCATCGTGTCGCAGACTGGCGCACGATGTCTGCGACATGTCGCAGACAAGATGCGCCAAAAAAACCCGACAAAACAGGTCGGGTTTAGAATAGTAAATGAGGGCCAATGTTGTTTTTTTTTTTATCTTTGACCCGTGCACTCCATTGAGAGGTAGGAACACATTTTAGTAGAGCCGTTCCCTGTTTTGTCGGAAAGAACACAGAACTTCATTCCGAATTGCCTTGGAGCAAGGTAATCTGCGGACACATAGGGAATTCAAGGCTCCAGAGCTAACCACAAACTTCATTCTCCGCTTCTTTCAGTTTCGTCCCCAATGTAAGTCTGCAATTCCGCTTTTCTATTTCACACGCACTTTAAGGGGTACTCCACCCCTAGACATATTATCCCCTATCCAAAGGATAGGGGATAAGATGTCTGATCGCGGGGGTCCCTGTTTCTGCTCCGGAAGCGCTGGAGGGTCTGGGTCCCGACCACCGGAATGGAAGTCCGTTATGTCACGACTCCGCCCCCGTGTGATGTCATGCCCCGTCCCCTCAATGCAAGTCTATGGGAGGGGGCGTGACGGCCGTCACGCCCCCTCCCATAGACTAGCATTGAGGGGATGGGGCGTGACATCACACGGAGGCGGAGTCGTGACGTCACGGATCCTCCAGCGCTTCCAGAGCAGAAACAGGGGGGTGCCGCATGCTATATTGCGGGGGTCCCCAGCGGCGGGACCCCCGCGATCAGACATCTTATCCCCTATCCTTTGGATAGGGGATAAGATGTCTAGGGGTGGAGTACCCCTTTAGGCCGGTCCCAAACAATGCAATGCAGCCAAATGCACATGTTTTGGAACAAGGGATAAAAGCAACACAGGCAGCAGAATCCAAAACCACATTGCAGACTGCAAGAATGGAAGCCTAAGGGCTCTATTGGACGGCTCAAGCAGCATTGTAAACGAGCGCCAATCTTATTGATCGGCATTCATTTACAGAGTAATCGTGTGGTAATGGTTGCATGAACCGTTGCTGGCCCATTGTTGGACGCACATCCGCTATGACATTAGGTGGAACAACTACCGAAAGTTTTTTTTTAACCTGTTCTGGTAATCATTCCCTATAATAGGAGAGAAACATAACTAGACATGATACCAATTATACTATGTGTATACAGTGGATTTAGGCTTTTCGTTGTGGTCAGAAGTGCTGCACAGAATGTTGGTTTACATTACAAATTACCCAGGCCAGTATTGTGGTAAGCCACATAGGTAAAGACCAAGGTCAGCAGAACTGCAGGGCCACAACTTGCTCTCAGTGTTTTCCTATGGGGATAGAGATGCAGACAATTGAATAGACTTTTAGCATAGCTGGAATTATTGCTATGATTGCAGGTTACCTGCAGATTTTTTGCCCTGCAGGGAAATATTGAGGTTGCATGAAAGTTGGGTTAATGTCCTTCGAAGAAACACCAGCGCCTCCTTCAGCTCTCTGCTCTACAGTGGTATAACAACCAGGAAAAAAAACGTATTTCATACATGTTTTCATACCTTAAAAAAATAATAATCAAATAGCTTTATATGCAATCTATATATAAGGTCTCTAATTCCACAGACATGTTTTAAGCTGTTACGCTATGCGCTCCTGCCTCACATACTGGCCGTGAGCACATAGTCCCCTTACCTTCTGCTGCCAACGGGGCTGGGACTCGCATCGCGGGACGCGCCCGCATGCGAGGCCCAGTCCGTCACTCTCCGGGTGTTTCCCCTGCCCCTGCCTCCACCTCTCTGCTCCGATGTGCATGTCCCCGTCCCTTAGGGCGTGCGTGCGCTGGAGATTTAAGATTTAAAGGGCCAGTACGCTCATTAGTGTAACCACCTGTGTCTTGTTGATGAAATTCCTCCACCCTCCTCAGTTCTCTGCCGGATCTTTGTTGCCTTGTGCCCTAGAGAAAGCGTTCCTTTGTATTGCCCTGCCGTGTACCAGATCTCCTGCTCTTGTGACTTGACCTTGCTCCTCTGCCGCCTGCCTACTGAACTCCTGCTACATCCCGACTACACTACTGTGCCACCTGCCCTGACCTACTGCTATCCAGACTACGAGTTGCCTCATCCCTCCTGTGCCTCGCATCTCCTCAGCCGCCTGTGTGGTTGAGCCGTGCCAGGGGTAGCGACCTGGGTGTCGTCTGCAGCTGCAAGCCCATCCTGCTTTGCGGCGGGCTCTAGTGAAGACCAGCAGCACCTTAGACTCCGCTCCATGGTACGGTCCGAGTCATCTGCCACACAGGTCCAGCGGATCCACATACACCGGAGTTCCTGTTTTCAGAAATGTGAGTGTTACATAAGCATTTAAGGCACTCTTAATTATAACTGATCTGACCTTCTGCAATCTTCCTTCTGTTGCCCGGTCATCCTACCTAAACCATGTGGGAGAGGAAGAGCAGTGCTCTTCAGGAGACTGGGAAAGCTAGGTGCCACACATACTGTGTGCGACCCAGCTTTTCAGTCTCCTGAAGCACCAGCAGTGGCTATTCATCCTCCCTGCACTACTCACTGCATAAGCACTGCCATGCTCTCTCTTCTCCCCCTCCTCACTCTTCTGCTAGCCCGCAATAAATCTTCTCTCCTTGCCCCTGTACGACCTATTCTCTGCACCTGCCTGCCGGACATTTAAAGGGGTACCCAGGTGCTTACACATCTTATCCCCTGTCCAAAGGATAGGGGATAAGGTGCCTGATCGCGGGAGTCCCGCAGCTGGGGACGCCCGTGATCATGCACACGGCACCCCGTTTGTGATCAGTCCCCGGAGCGTATTCGCTCCAGGTCTGATTACACTCGACCGCAGGGCCCCCGTGTGACGTCATGCTCCGCCCCTCAATGCAAGCCTACGGGAGGGGGCGTGCTAGCTATCCCGCCCCCTCCCGTAGGCTTGCATTGAGGGGCGGAGTGTGATGTCACACGGAGGCGGAGGCGTGACGTCACACGCCGCCGGCCCTGCGGTCGAGCGTAATCAGAACCGGAGCGAACACGCTCCAGGGACTGATTACAAACGGGGTGCCGCATGCATGATCACGGGCGTCCCCATCTGCGGGACTCCCGCGATCAGGCATCTTATCCCCTATCCTTTGGACAGGGGATAAGATGTGTAAGCACCGGAGTACCCCTTTAAATCATACTTTACCATGATGTTGGTCGGGCGGAAGACTTTTTGTAACTCCAGGTCAATCTCTACAGGAGATGCACCGGAAGTCCCATAGACTTGTACAGGACTACGTACATCTCCTGATTGTGTTACTCTCAGGCTGCATAGATTGCCCAGGAGTTTTAAACATCCTGCCCCTGGATCAATGTCATTGTATAGTATGATTTAACTGTACGGGCTCCGCTGTTTCACTCGGGGGCTACGGAGATTGTTGATATTGGGACATCCTAAATTAGATTGGTGGCATTTTTTTTTTACTTTGCACAAATATTTGATGCCAAATTTTTTGGTTTAGACACAAATACAAATGAATGCCCCAATGCCACAGTTTTTTTTTCCAAATTTTTTTTTGTGCCACATACAGTATATAGTAGCAGTTTTGGGCACACCGGCACACCGGGGTTAATCCACATGTCGCCTCCCTGACATGTTTCTATTTAAATTTGAAACCTGTGCTGAAAAAACATATGGCCAGCAGTTCACATAGAAAACGATGGGATGGATATTTTGGCCACTGACTACCGCAGAGACCTCATCGCGGTGTCAACTATACTGCTAATGGTTTATTGTAAGTCTGAAACTCAGGCAAACTATCTCCAATATGATTTCCAGAATCTGAAGCGGTCACGGATGTGAAAGAGAAAGGGACCCCTGCCAGGCAGAGCTGACATGATGACGGTGTAATATGGGAATATCCAGTGTCTCCCCCTATAACCAAACCCTTTTAGAATCTGAGTCACTCCTGTAAATCTGCCAATAAATCTATAGGCAGCCTGCCCCCCCACCACCACAATGTGGCCCAGACCCAACATCTAATGGCCCCCAGATCAGGACTGATTACAGTTTCCCCCTACTCAGCTCGCGGCTAATGGGATCACGAGGGACGGGCGTGTAGGAGTTCATAGTCTCAATTTAAAGAGTTCCAGATAATTGTACTGAGCACAAAGACCTTGTTATACAGCCACCTCCACAACAACAGATATTTCATTGTCTGACTCAACTTTTCGCCTTTGCAGTCCCTGATGTGCAAAATAAACTTTAATCCCTGAGTGAATTGTAATGGGGGGAGCAGAATCCAGCCATAGTGTTCATATGGTCTACAGCCTGCTGTCACTTTACGGCTATGTGCACACAACATTTTTTTATGTGATTATTTTTGGTGAATTTTTGGTCATACTGTACATTGTAGAGGCCCCACCATGATCTCTGCTTAAAGGGGTACTCCGCCCCTAGACATCTTATCCCCTATCCAAAGGATAAGATGTCTGATCGCGGGGGTCCCGCCACTGGGGACCCCCATTATCTCTACTGCTGCATCTCTGTACATCAGCAGCCTGGAGCTATGTTTGTTCCATGGCTGATGACTGGCGATACAGGGGACGGGGTATCGTGACGTCATGCCCCCCCCCCCGCAATGCAAGCCTATGGGAGGGGGTGTGGCGGTACTATTATACTGCCTCCTATATACAAGAATACAACTACTATAATACCGCTCATATGAACAAGTATATAACTACTAATATATTCTTGGGGCAGTATTATAGTAATATATATTCTTGTATATAGGAGCAGTATTATAGTAGTTATATTCTTGTATATAGGAGCAGTATTATAGTGGTTATATTCTTGTATATAGGAGCAGTATTATAGTAGTTATATTCTTGTATATAGGAGGCAGTATTATAGTAGTTATATTCTTGTATATAGGAGCAGTTTTATAGTAGTTATATTCTTGTATATAGGAGGCAGTATTATAGTAGTTATATTCTTGTATATAGGAGCAGTATTATAGTAGATATATTCTTGTATATAGGAGCAGTATTATAGTAGATATATTCTTGTATATAGGAGCAGTATTATAGTAGTTATATTCTTGTACATAGGAGCAGTATTATAGTAGTTATATTCTTGTATATACGAGCAGTATTATAGTAGTTATATTCTTGTATATAGGAGCAGTATTATAGTAGTTATATTCTTGTATATAGGAGCAGTATTATAGTAGTTATATTCTTGTATATAGGAGCAGTATTATAGTAGATATATTCTTGTATATAGGAGCAGTATTATAGTAGTTATATTCTTGTATATAGGAGCAGTATTATAGTAGATATATTCTTGTATATAGGAGCAGTATTATAGTAGATATATTCTTGTATATAGGAGCAGTATTATAGTAGTTATATTCTTGTACATAGGAGCAGTATTATAGTAGTTATATTCTTGTATATACGAGCAGTATTATAGTAGTTATATTCCTGTATATAGGAGGCAGTATTATAGTAGTTATATTCTTGTATATAGCAGCAGTATTATAGTAGTTATCTTCTTGTATATAGGAGCAGTATTATAGTAGTTATATTCTTGCATATAGGAGACAGTATTATAGTAGTTATATTCTTGTATATAGGAGCAGTATTATAGTAGTTATATTCTTGTATATAGGAGGTGGTATTATAGTTAGTTATATTCTTGTATATAGGAGCAGTATTATAGAGGTTATATTCTTGTACATAATATAACCTTGTACATAGTATTATAGTAGTTCTAGTCTTAGGGCATTATTATAGTAGTTATATTCTTGGGGCAGTATTAAAGTATTTATACTCTTGTACATTACGGAAAGTACATCCCGAATCTTCCTTATTATAGTTACCATATTGTGCGACAACAGAGGAGAGAGAATACAGGCAGCTGCCATGTCAGCAGTGAGCAGAGAAATCATATACACTGTGGTTTCTCTATAGACCTGGTTCCCCTGCTTACCATTCCCACCACAAAGACGAGAAATACATTGGACCAAGTGGTGGTCTGACGCTGGCTGACAGGCTGTGAGGGCATCTGCCTGGGGTTGATTCAGCTGTTTTGGCCTTCTTGTAGTTTCATGCTCCATTTAACTGTAACCAATAATTTTCAAGCCTCCTGGATTGTCCAATTATCTAATGAAAGAGGAAAAATGTCTTGAGTCTCATCAACACTGGCGAGTCTCGGATATAGCAAGAAGCCGGATATAGCAAGAAGCCTGACAGGAGGGGTTATAAGCAAATCTGGCATTTTAGAAGGCAACATTTGTGGAGCATTTTGTTATTATTATTATGCACTCTGAGGGACTTAATAAGTGCACTTTTATGGAGACGCTATATTTCTGTGTAGTTTTGTGCAATACACCGTAAAGGGGCACATATGAAAAAAAATTTAAGGATTCTAAATATCCTGTTCCCCATTTATATTTTTATCTTAAAGAAGAACGCCAGGATTTTCTATTCTTATATAGTGCAACTCAGGCTAATTTTAGAGAATAACATAAAGGTTCTTATGTGTGCCTTGTGTTTTCCTGTTTTAGCTGATGTGGCAGGCATGAGTTTGGCTCCATATTGGTTTGCAACTCCATCACTGTTACGCCGAGCGCTCCGGGTCCCCGTTCCTCCCCGGAGCGCTCGCCTCATCTTCGTTGTTGCAGCGCCCCGGTCAGATCCACTGACCGGGTGCGCTGCGGTCCCGCCTTCAGCCGGGATGCGATTCGCGATGCGGATAGCGCCCGCTCGCGATGCGCACCCCGGCCACCGTACCTGACTCGCTCTCCCTCGGTCCTGTCCCGGCGCGCGCGGCCCCGCTCCCTAGGGCGCGCGCGCGCCGGGTCCCTGCGATTTAAAGGGCCAGTGCACCAATGATGGTGCCTGGCCCAATCTTCCAATTAGCTTAATTGGCTCCCACCTGTGCACTTCCCTATATCACCTCACTTCCCTTGCACTCCCTGGCCGGATCTTGTTGCACTTGTGCCTAGTGAAAGCGTTCCCTTGTCTGTTCCTAGTCCGTGTTCCTGACCTCCTGCCGTTGCCCCTGACTACGATCCTTGCCGCCTGCCCCCGACCTTCTGCTACGTCCGACCTTGCTTCTGCCTACTCCCTTGTACCGCGCCTGTCATCAGCAGTCAGAGAGGTGAGCCGTTGCTAGTGGATACGACCTGGTCACTATCGCCGCAGCAAGACCATCCCGCTTTGCGGCGGGCTCTGGTGAAAACCAGTAGTGACTTAGAACCGGTCCACTAGCGCGGTTCTCGCCATCCCTCTCTGGCACAGAGGATCCACTACCTGCCAGCCGGCATCGTGACAGTAGATCCGGCCATGGATCCCGCTGAAGTTCCTCTGTCAGTTGTCGCTGACCTCACCACGGTGGCCGCCCAGCAAGCCCGACAGATCGCCCTTCTAACCCGTCAGCTGTCGGAAATGTCCACCATTTCGCACCAACTTCAGTCGCAACTTCTCCAGCAATCTTCTCCTCCGCCAGCTCCTGCACCTCCTCCGCAGCGAGTGGCCACTCCTAGCCTCCGCCTGTCCTTGCCGGACAAATTTAATGGGGACTCTAAGTATTGCCGTGGCTTTCTTTCGCAATGTTCCCAGCACTTGGAGATGATGTCGGACCAGTTTCCTACTGAAAGGTCTAAGGTGGCTTTCGTGTTCTGCCTTCTGTCTGGAAAAGCCCTGTCATGGGCCGCACCACTCTGGGACCGCAATGACCCCGTCACTGCCTCTGTACACTCCTTCTTCTCGGAAATTCGAAGTGTCTTTGAGGAACCTGCCCGAGCTTCTTCAGCCGAGATTGCCCTGCTGAACCTGGCCCAGGGTGTTTCTTCCGTTGGCGAGTACGCCATTCAGTTCCGTGCTCTTGCTTACGAGTTGTCCTGGAATAGTGAGATTCTCTGCGCGACCTTTAAAAAAGGCCTATCCAGCAACATTAAAGATGTTCTGGCCGCACGAGAGACTCCTGCTGACCTACATGAACTCATTCATCTAGCCACTCGCATTGACATGCGTTCTTCCGGATGGCGTCTGGAGCTCCGCCTGGATATGGACTTTGTTCGCACGAAGCGTTTTTTCTCTCCGGCTCCTCTCTCCTCTGGTCCTCTGCAATCTGTTCCTGTGCTTCCCGCCGCGGAGGCTATGCAAGTTGACCGGTCTTGCTTGACACCTCAAGAGAGGACACAACGCCGCATGGAGAATCTTTGCCTGTACTATGCCGGTACCGAACACTTCCTGAAGGATTGTCCTATCCGTCCTCCCCGCCTGGAAAGACGTACGCTGACTCCGCACAAAGGTGACACAGTTCTTGATGTCAACTCTGCTTCTCCACGCCTTACTGTGCCTGTGCGGATATCTGCCTCTACCTTCTCTACTATGCTCTTCTTGGATTCCGGATCTGCAGGAAAAATTTTTTTGGCCTCTCTCATCAACAGGTTCTACGTTCCTGTGACCAGTCTCGCCAGACCCCTCTACATCTATTGTTTTTACAATAAAAGATTGGACTGTCTCGTACGTTTCCACACAGAACCCCTCCTAATTTGCATCGGACCTCATCACGGAAAAATTGAGTTTTTTTTCCTCAGGTTCTTTGGCCCCAAGAAGAGGGGGAGACCCAAGGGGGGGGGTACTGTTACGCCGAGCGCTCCGGGTCCCCGTTCCTCCCCGGAGCGCTCGCCTCATTTTCGTTGTTGCAGCGCCCCGGTCAGATCCACTGACCGGGTGCGCTGCGGTCCCGCCTTCAGCCGGGATGCGATTCGCGATGCGGATAGCGCCCGCTCGCGATGCGCACCCCGGCCCCCGTACCTGACTCGCTCTCCCTCGGTCCTGTCCCGGCGCGCGCGGCCCCGCTCCCTAGGGCGCGCGCGCGCCGGGTCTCTGCGATTTAAAGGGCCAGTGCACCAATGATGGTGCCTGGCCCAATCTTCCAATTAGCTTAATTGGCTCCCACCTGTGCACTTCCCTATATCACCTCACTTCCCTTGCACTCCCTGGCCGGATCTTGTTGCACTTGTGCCTAGTGAAAGCGTTCCCTTGTCTGTTCCTAGTCCGTGTTCCTGACCTCCTGCCGTTGCCCCTGACTACGATCCTTGCCGCCTGCCCCCGACCTTCTGCTACGTCCGACCTTGCTTCTGCCTACTCCCTTGTACCGCGCCTGTCATCAGCAGTCAGAGAGGTGAGCCGTTGCTAGTGGATACGACCTGGTCACTACCGCCGCAGCAAGACCATCCCGCTTTGCGGCGGGCTCTGGTGAAAACCAGTAGTGACTTAGAACCGGTCCACTAGCGCGGTTCTCGCCATCCCTCTCTGGCACAGAGGATCCACTACCTGCCAGCCGGCATCGTGACAATCACTAAATTGATTTCCTAATGTTGCCTTCATTTCCCATAATTTCCCTGGTTTTGCAGAGAGTGGGTGTCACATCTGGGCAGGGAAGGAGTGCAAACTATTCTCGCCCACTCCCCCTATCCCTGACTACTTACGTACCCGCCCAAGGTAGCGGTTCCGTAACTACGGTGACGGTCCCTATTTACAATAAGTGAGGGCAGGGCAGTCCAGTCAAAATAATAAACTATAATGCAGACGGAGATCAGGGCACAGAAAGGAATCACTCAGACTAACAGAAAAATAACTAAACATAAACACAATAAGTTGCTGTCCACAGTCCGAGTCGATACCAAGAGGTTACAGATAAGCCAAATCGCAAAGCCAGGAGAAGAGTCAGAGAGGGGAGCCAAAGGGTCAAAACTCCAAATATAACAGATACAATATAAATGCTAGCTAGGAGTACACAGAGCTCTATAGCAGGCAAGGATTGGGAGTAGAATGCCAGCTTATATAGGCCCAGACCAGGTGCTCACGTCAAGGTCAGCTGACCAGTCCTGACAGTACCCCCCCCCCCCTTTTTAGGAGGGGCCACTGGACCCTTGACAACCTGAGAGTAAAGAGGTATTATGAATCATCAATTTCTACATCAGTATCCTCATCCTCAATGTCACACCAGTCATTTGTGTCTTCACAATCATCTTCACTCTTTTCTGACTCCAAAGCCACATGATTATTCTCTTTATTGCTTAAGATATCACAACGCACAGATTTAGTCAGAGGCTGCTGCAAAACTGATTCTAAGACAGTCTCAGTTATAACATCAGTTTGCACTGAAGATGAAACAATGTCCCCCAGAAGAACTTTGCCAGGCGTAGTTCTCTGAGGGACATGACATACCTGTGCGCTCAAGTGGCCTCCTCGATTGCCACTTGGACTCGGATGCTTGATACAGGATCTGATGAAATGAGTGTCCTCTCCACGGTAAAAACACAGGCCATAGAGTTGACGAAACCTCCTGCATTCTTCTGGGGTACAAATGAACCCTATCTGCATAGGTTCATCCTCTGGCACAGATTTAGAGATAGGAGAGGAATCAAGCAGGACAGAAGAGACAAAGGATGAAGAACACTCCCGTTTGCATTCTCGCAAACGTCTATCCAAACATACAGCTTACGTCATGGCTTGGTCAAGGGTGTCAGAAGAGGGATAAGTTACACGCATGTCCTTTAAGGTGTCAGATAGCCCTAGTCTGAACTGACAAATCAAGGCTGGAGTATTCCAGTTGGAGGCCACGCACCACTTTCTAATATCCGCACAGTACTTCTCTACTGGTCTGCAACCTTGTTTAAATGTACGCAGCGGACTCTCAGCGTACACAGCGCGGTCCGGTTCAGCGTACAAGAGACCCAATCCCGCAAATAGAGCGTCCACTGAGGACAACTCAGGAGCATCAGGACCAAGGGAAAATACCCCTTCCTGGGGACCCTTTGCAAAAGAGACATAATGATACCCACTCTCTGGGCCTCAGTACCAGATGTTTAAGGCCTTAACCTTAAAGGGGCTGCCCTGCAGTTCGGAGCACCGCTCACAGCGACCAGAAGTTCATTACTCCGAACGCTGTGTGCGGTCTTCCATGTTCGCAGCCGCCGGGCGTGACGTCTCGCCCGGCCCCTTCGTGATGTCTCGCCCGCCCCCTCGTGACGTCTCGCCCGCCCCCTCAATGAAAGTCTATGGGAAGGGGGCGCGACTGCTGTCACGCCCCCTTCCCATAGACTTTGGTAGAGGGGGCGGGCGTGACGTCACGAGGGGGTGGGCGAGACGTCACGAAGGGGCCGGGCGTGACGTCACGCCCGGCGGCTGCGAACACGGAAGCCCGCACACATCGTTCGGAGTAATGAACTTCCGGACGCTGTGAGCGGAGCTCCGAACTGCAGGGCAGCGCACAACCCCTTTAACCCCTTAAGGACCGGAGGTTTTTCCGTTTTTGCATTTTCGTTTTTTGCTCCTTGCCTTTAAAAAATCATAACTCTTTCAAATTTACACCTAAAAATCCATATGATGGCTTATTTTTTGCGCCACCAATTCTACTTTGTAATGACGTCAGT
Source organism: Hyla sarda (assembly GCF_029499605.1). Lineage (NCBI taxonomy): Eukaryota > Metazoa > Chordata > Amphibia > Anura > Hylidae > Hyla > Hyla sarda. The sequence continues at coordinate 374,518,074 of NC_079193.1, read as the reverse complement.
CATTTTGCCCAAAAATCTATGGTGAAGCGGGAAAAAAAATCATTGTGCGACAAAATTTAAAAAAAAACGCTGTTTTGTAACTTTTGGGGGCTTCCGTTTCTACGTAGTACATTTTTCGGTAAAAATGACACCTGATATGTATTCTGTAGGTCCATACGATTAAAATGATACCCTACTTATATAGGTTTGATTTTGTCGGACTTCTGGAAAAAATCATAACTACATGCAGGAAAATTAATACGTTTAAAATTGTCATCTTCTGACCCCTATAACTTTTTTATTTTTCCGTGTATGGGGCGGTATGAGGGCTCATTTTTTGCGCCGTGATCTGAAGTTTTTAACGGTACCATTTTTGCATTGATAGGACTTATTGATCGCTTTTTATTCATTTTTTCATGATATAAAAAGTGACCAAAAATGCACTATTTTGGACTTTGGAATTTTTTTGCGCGCACGCCATTGACCGTGTGGTTTAATTAACGATATATTTTTATAATTCGGACATTTCCGCACGCGGCGATACCATTTATGTTTATTTTTATTTTTATTTACACTGTGTTTTTTCTTTTATGGGAAAAGGGGGGTGATTCAAACTTTTAATAGGGAAGGGGTTAAATGATGTTTATTCACTTTTTTTTTGCACTTTTTTTTTGCAGTGTTATAGGTCCCATAGGGACCTATAACACTGCACACACTGATCTTTTACATTGATCACTGGTTTCTCATAAGAAACCAGTGATCGATGATTCTGCCGCATGACTGCTCATGCCTGGATCTCAGGCACTGAGCAGTCATTCGGCGATCGGACAGCGAGGAGGCAGGTAGGGGCCCTCCCGCTGTCCTGTCAGCTGTTCGGGATGCCGCGATTTCACCGCGGCTATCCCGAACAGCCCACTGAGCTAGCCGGCATGCTTTCGGTTTCACTTTAGACGCGGCGTTCAACTTTGAACGCCGCGTCTAAAGGGTTAATAGCGCGCGGCACAGCGATCAATGCCGCGCGCTATTAGCCACGGGTCCCGGCCGTTGTTAGAGGCCGGGCCCGACCCGCTATGACGCGGGGCCACGCCGTGGCCCCGCGTTATAGATCGGGAGTGGACACATGACGTTCCAGTACGTCATGTGTCCTTAAGGGGTTAAGTACAATTTGTGGCTCTCACAAAAGGTTTTGAACATATTGCGGCTACCAGAAAATCTGTCAGGGAGACTAACTTGTGGCTCTATAGGAGCTGAAGCAGGAACAGATGACACCTGAGTTGGGGCAGACTCCAGCTCCTGAATACTGGCTAGCAGGCTCTGAACTAACTGCTCCTGATCTTGCAACCTCTGAGTCAAGGTCTCGACTAATACTGACTGAGACTGAGAAGACTCATATTGCTGACGTCGTTCAACTAAATCATGGACAATGTGAATTCAAGAAGAGAAAACGGACATGGCCGCACATCCACAATTTGTATTTTGATCTACTTGCTTCTCAGCATAAATTCAAAGACTAACAGGTTGTTATTATACATTTTGATCAAAAAGTACAAGCCCACTCGCCACGTCAAGGCCACCTATTTAGAGTGAGTCCCTAACATCCCTACCATAAAATGGCGCAGCACTGGGCAGCGATCACCACCGCCACAACACCAGTGCCCACAGGGGGAATGACCCACTGGCAGAGCAGCCCCAATGCCATTCAGACCAGTTCCAGGGCCGCGCCTCACCATAGACACGGTGTCACGGCAGGAACGGATGCCGCACAGCACCACACCAGTGTGAATAAGGTGTAAAAGCTCACTTACCATGTGCTCCCAGTCAGACTGGGAGGCTGCCAGAAAGGAAGGGGCCCTGTGCAGCTTCCTGCTAATTTATATAGGGCTGTCCTGAGGGGGAGGGGTAGAGTGCAGACCAAGAAAAAACAACAACAAAAAGAGGGGGATAGAAAACACAATGTGAATTCAAATAGAGAAGACAGACATGGTCGCACATCCACAATTTGTATTTTGACCTACTTGCTTCTCAGCATAAATTCAAAAACAAACAGGTTGTTATTATACATTTTGATCAAAAAGCCCACTTGCCACATCAAGGCCACTATTTAGAGTGGGTCCCTAACGTCCCTGGCATAAAATGGCGTAGCACTGGGCGGCGATCACCACTGCCACAACACCAGTGCCCACAGGCTTGCACTTTTTGATCAAAATGTATATTAACAACCTGTTAGTTTTTGAATTATGCTGAGAAGTAATTAGATCAAAATACAAAATGTGGATGTGCGACCCTATCTGTTTTCTCTATTTGAATTCACAATATGTCTTCTATCCCCTTCTTTTTTTGTTGTGTTTACTTGGTCTGCACTCTACCCCTCCCCAAACGAGAAAATCACACTTGACAAGGATATGTACTTTTTCTCAATGCTTTTAGTTTTCAGTTTAGTTTTCACAAGACAAACAGGGAGAATTCTCCACTTTTCAGATTTCATATAAGTACAAAAATTGGTTGACCCACAGTGCTCACTTATAACGTCCGACAGTCCTTGTGCAGCCTCCGGTATAACTTCATTCTTCCACGGGCATTACGGAGCTGACCTTCCTTCCTCTCATGAAGGGGTAGATAGGTGAGTGATTGCCGGACACTCCCGATGTTTCGGAGGACACGCCCCCTTTCTCAAGGGGATGTGGAGCCTTTGTCCATTCACACTCATACCCCAGTGCTGAATATAAGGTTTTTCCCTAAATCTATATATGCTCTACCCCTCCCCCTCAGCCCAGCCCAATATATATATAAGCAGGAAGCTGCACAGGGCTCCGTGTCTATGAGGAGGTGTGGCCCTGAGACTGGTCTGAGTGGCATTGGGGCTGCTCTGCCAGTGGTTCGTCCCCCCTGTGGGCACTGGTGTTGCGGCGGTGGTGATCGCCGCCCAGTGCTACGCCATTTTATGCTAGGGATGTTAGGGACCCACTCTAAATAGGTGGCCTTGACGTGGCGAGTGGGCTTGTACTTTTTGAAATTATGCTGAGAAGCAAATAGATCGAAATACAAATGGTGGATGTGCGGCTGTGTTGCTGTTTTTCTAATTTTTTGTTATAACTACTATAATATTGCTCCTATATACAAGAATATGACTACTATAATACTGCTCCTATATACAAGAATATAACTACTATAATACTGATCCTATATACAAGAATATAACTACTATAATATTGATCCTATATACAAGAATATAACTACTATAATACTACTCCTATATACAAGAATATAACTACTATCATACTGCTCCTATGTAAAAGAATATAACTACTATAATACTACCTCCTATATACAAGAATGTAACTACTATAATACTGCTCCTATATACAAGAATATAACTACTATAATACTGCTCCTATTTACAAGAATAAAACTACTATAATACTGCTCCTATTTACAAGAATATAACTACTATAATACTGCTCCTATACATGAGAATATAACTACTATAATACTGCTCCTATATACAAGAATATAATTACTATAATACTGCTCCTATATACAAGAATATAACTACTAAAATACTGCTCCTATATACAAGAATATAACTACTATAATACTGCTCCTATATATAACAATATAACTGCTATAATACGGCCTCCTATATACAAGAATATAACTACTATAATACTGCCCCCTATATACAAGAATATAACTACTATAATACTGCTCCTATATACAACAATATAACTACTATAATACTGCTTCTTTATACAAGAATATAACTACTATAATACTGCCTCCTATATACAAGAATATAACTACTATAATACTGCTCCTATATACAAGAATATAACTACTATAATACTGCCTCCTATATACAAGAATATAACTACTATAATACTGCTCCTATATACAAGAATATAACTACTATAATACTGCCTCCTATATACAAGAATATAACTACTATAATACTGCTCCTATATACAAGAATATAACTACTATAATACTGCTCCTATATACAAGAATATAACTGCTATAATACTGCTCCTATATACAAGAATATAACTACTATAATACTGCTCCTATATACAAGAATATAACTACTATAATGCTGCCTTCTATATACAAGAATATAATTACTATACTACTGCTCCTATATACAAGAATATAACTACTATAATACTGCTCCTATATACAAGAATATAACTACTATAATAATGCTCCTATATACAAGAATATAACTACTATAATACTGCTCCTATATACAAGAATATAACTACTATAATACTGCTCCTATATACAAGAATATAACTACTATAATACTGCTCCTATATACAAGAATATAACTACTACAATACTGCTCCTATATACAAGAATATAACTACTATAATACTGCTCCTATATACAAGAATATAACTACTATATTACAGTTGCGCTTTGGCCGGATTCGCCGGCCGCGAGCGCTCTCTGTTCCTGTTGCTGGCGGAACGCCCCCCCATGCGAATCTTAGTGTGTCACTTACCTCCTGCTCCCTGGTGTCCCTGCAGCTCCTAGGGCGTGCCCGTGTCGGAGCTCTGTTACTTAAAGGGCCAGTACCCAATTAGTTAAAGTGCTTGCACCTGTCCCTGCTCTATAAGTATCTGCTCCTCCCTGGGCCGGATCTTGGTTGTCTGTCCTTGCCCCTGAGCCTAGTCCTTGTTCCTGAGTCCAAGCCCTGTTCCTGGTTCTAGTCCTGTTCCGAGTCAAGTCCTGTTCCAGAGTCTGTGTACCTGTCCCCAGTTCCGGCCTCTCCTGTTCCTGTGCTCCTGCCTTGTCCTTCTGCCCTGCCAGCCACGTCCTGCCAGTCTCTGTCTGTACCATATCACCCCCCAGCTACCTGTGTGGACGAGTCGTGCCAGGGGTAGTGACCTGGGTGTCACCTGCCGCAGCAAGACCATCCCGCTACGCAGCGGGCTCTGGTGAAGACCGGTGGCACCTTAGACCCCGCTCCCTGGCACGGCTCAAGTCTCTATCCACACAGGCCCAGAGGATCCACTACCTCTTGCTGTACATCTACCATGATACCTAACATGCTATAATACAGTGACCCCCCCGACCTACGATGGCCCCGACATACGATCATTTCAGCATACGATCACTCTCAGAGGCCATCGCATGTTGAAGGCAGCATCAATATACGATGCTTTTGTATGTCGGGACCATCGCATAAACGGCTATCTGGCAGCGCAGACTGCTTCAGCTGCCACCGGATAGCTGTTTACGGTGCCCCGTGTGGTCCGCTGACGATCACTTACCTGTCCTCGGTGATCCGGCACGTCCTCTTCGGGATCCCCTGCATCGTTGGTGCTCTCCTCCAACGTCATCACGTCTCTGCATACGCTGTCCCGTCATCCAATAGGAGCGGCGTACGTAGCGACGTGATGGCGGCGACGGAGAGCGAGGATGCCGGGGAAGCAGAGGCCTTGCCGGAGCATTGGGGACACCCCGGGGACGCAGCGACAGTGATGGATGGCGACATCCAGGGCAGCGGTGACGGTCCGGAGAGGCGGGGACACGTGAGTACAACCTTTAATACCAGTGGTCTTCAACCTACGGACCTCCAGATGTTGCAAAACTACAACTCCCAGCATGCCCGGACAGCCAACGGCTGTCCGGGCATGCTGGGTGTTGTAGTTTTGCAAGATCTGGAGGTCCGCAGGTTGAAGACCACTGTCCTATACTTTACATTGCACGGATCCCTCAACATGCGATGGTTTCAACAAACGATGGTCCATTTGGAACGGATTACCATCGTATGTTGAGGGACCACTGTACTTCCTTCCATGTACAGAAATTTTACTACTATAATGCTGCCCCCATTTTTCCTATCCCTATGGAAAAAGTCTTCGAATTCCTTTTAAAACATTTCTAGGAAACCTCAAAAATTGCTTAAATTTACAAAAAATGAATCTTAATTTCCAAAAAATAAACAATAAAAAAATCAGGAAATGATAAGACACATGACCATACGGACTAGAATTACATTTTCTTGTTTCCATCAGATTCTTGAAGTTTTACTTGTGGAGAATGTAATTAGCAGCGATGTCCGGGGCAACGAAACGCAATTATTCTGGCTGAAGGATTTTAATGGTCCAATTTCTTGCTTATCAAGAAGCGGCACTGAAGCTGAATTGTTGCTCGCACGTAACGCCAAAGCCCATTAACATCATATGGTGGCCTGTCTTTATTGATCCGTAATCAGCTCTGGTAACAGCTCAATGTTTCATTGTGTCTAATTACCCTCTGGGACGATTAAAAATAACTAAATTAGAACACATTTAATTAGAATGTGTTTTTTTTTTTTTTCCTACCATTCTGTGGAAATGCGTTACTGCGGCATTGTATGGCACTGGCATTGCTGTGCACCATTTGGTACAATTGTACCCAGTCTAAACAATACTCTGTGAGTTGAACATATCAGCACAAAATATGTCAATGTATCATTGCAGGTAAAGTTTATCAGTACTGCATAGAATTGTAACAAACATTTATATTTGAGAACCTGTATGGGTATTCATTCTCATACTATACATTGGCATAGATATGCATTTCCCCTCGTACTATGGCATATGTCTATATTATCCACTTGAGGCCACCAGCAGAAGTGGAGAACTTTGAATTTTCTTCTCCATTGTTAAGGGACCATTTGCAGATTTGGTAGGTATTTTGGGTCACAGATTTATACAGGTCCCGTGTGTACTACACCCTACATTTAGAAGGTGCCCAGGATATGTACCCAGGTTGTAATGACCATCCTAAGCTCAGATAGCCCTGACATCTTATACATGAATAATTTATATTAAAGCGCAACTCCGATGATCGTCCAACAGGATATCTGTTTTAATCTCCCGGCAACTTCATAGCCCAAGAATTTCCTAAGACTAAAGCAATTGGGATACAAATTTGCTGGGAGCCCCATGCAAATCTTCAGGCGAATGCATATCCTGATCGCTGTAATCTCGGACTGCGAAGTTGCTAGGAGATTTAGGGTAGGGTGACACGTAACGGATCCGCAGCGTATTTTACACTGTGGATCCGCCGGTGACCTGACCCATAGTGTGCCTCCAGCTGTTGCCAAATCACCAGCTTTTTACTCAATTAACTAATCACTGTATGTAATGTTTTCACTGTATTGCAAAGGTTTTACAGTGATATGAAACATGTTATTTATTTAAAATAGTGTTTTTATAATACACTATGTTTTAGGAACTGTATTACAAATAAAATAAGCATACCAAAAATAAATTAAGCTTTAACATTTGTTATTTACATATAAATACAATTATTTAGAGATAAATATGTCAATACAAAAAACATTATGCTTATGAAAAATACTTTTGTTTTTTAAGTAGAATAAATCCTCCCATAGACAGCAGTGCAGCCTGTGATCACTGTTAGTGTTTCTCTCCCATAGACTGCAGTGCATCCTGTGATCACTGTTAGTGTTTCTCTCTCCCATAGACAGCAGTGCATCCTGTGATCACTGTTAGTGTTTCTCTCTCCCATAGACAGCAGTGCAGCCTGTGATCACTGTTAGTGTTTCTCTCTCCCATAGACAGCAGTGCAGCCTGTGATCACTGTTAGTGTTTCGATCTCCCATAGACAGCAGTGCAGCCTGTTGTCAGGATCCAGAGTGGTATGCAGGGTAGACACAGGTAGTCGATCCTCTATGTCAGTGAGGTGATGGCGTGGGCCCTACCAGGGGAACGGAAGGGGTTACTGGTTTTCACCAGAGCCCTCCGCAAAGCGGGATGGACTTGCTGCGGCAGGTAACCCCCAGGTCGTTCCACCCAATAGTGACTCAACCTCACTGACTGCTGAGTCAGGCGCGGTACAGAAGGACTAGGCAAAAGGCAAGGTCAGACGTAGCAGAAGGTCAGGGCAGGCAGCAACAGTTCGTAGTCAAGGGTAACGGCAAGGGTCTGGATACACAGGCAAAGGACACACTGGAACGCTTTCACTGGCACAAGGCAACAAGATCTGGCAGGGACAGGAAGGGGACGTGGGTTTTTATAGTGTAGGGAGTGCTTGGAACTAATTGGGCCAGGCACCAATTAATGGTGCACTGGCCCTTTAAATCTGAGAGACCCGGCGCGCGCGCACGCCCTAGAGAGCGGGGCCACGCGCACCGGGACTTAGCAGGAGGACGGGGCAGGTGAGAGACACGGGATGCGACCCGCGGGCAGGCACGTCCTGCCGCGGGGATCGCATCCCCGCCGAGAAACACAGAGCAGCGCTCCCGGTCAGCGAGTCTGACCGGGGCGCTGCAAGGAGGAGAAGAACGCCGCGAGCACTCCGGGGGAGGAGCGGGACCCGGAGCACTCGGCGTTACACCTGTGATCACTGTTAGGGTTTCTCTCTCCCATAGACAGCAGTGCAGCCTGTGATCACTGTTAGTGTTTTCCTCTCCTATAGACAGCAGTGCAGCCTGTGATCACTGTTAGTGTTTCTCTCTCTCCAATAGACAGCAGTGCAGCCTGTGATCACTGTTAGTGTTTCTCTCTCCCATAGACAGCAGTGCAGCCTGTGATCACTGTTAGTGTTTCTCTCTCTCCAATAGACAGCAGTGCAGCCTGTGATCACTATTTGTGTTTCTCTCTCCCATAGACAGCAGTGCAGCCTGTGATCACTGTTAGTGTTTCTCTCTCTCCAATAGACAGCAGTGCAGCCTGTGATCACTATTAGTGTTTCTCTCTCCTATAGACAGCAGTGCAGCCTGTGATCACTGTTAGTGTTTCTCTCTCCTATAGACAGCAGTGCAGCCTGTGATCACTGTTAGTGTTTCTCTCTCCCATAGACAGCAGTGCAGCCTGTGATCACTGTTAGTGTTTCTCTCTCCCATAGACAGCAGTGCAGCCTGTGATCACTGTTAGTATTTCTCTCTCCTATAGACAGCAGTGCAGCCTGTGATCACTGTTAGTGTTTCTCTCTCCCATAGACAGCAGTGCAGCCTGTGATCACTGTTAGTATTTCTCTCCCATGGACAGCAGTGCAGCCTGTGATCACTGTTAGTGTTTCTCTCTCCCATAGACAGCAGTGCAGCCTGTGATCACTGTTAGTGTTTCTCTCTCCCATAGACAGCAGTGCAGCCTGTGATCACTGTTAGTGTTTCTCTCTCCTATAGACAGCAGTGCAGCCTGTGATCACTGTTAGTATTTCTCTCTCCTATAGACAGCAGTGCAGCCTGTGATCACTGTTAGTGTTTCTCTCTCCCATAGACAGCAGTGCAGCCTGTGATCACTGTTAGTGTTTCTCTCTCCTATAGACAGCAGTGCAGCCTGTGATCACTGTTAGTGTTTCTCTCTCCCATAGACAGCAGTGCAGCCTGTGATCACTGTTAGTGTTTCTCTCTCCTATAGACAGCAGTGCAGCCTGTGATCACTGTTAGTATTTCTCTCTCCTATAGACAGCAGTGCAGCCTGTGATCACTGTTAGTGTTTCTCTCTCCCATAGACAGAAGTGCAGCCTGTGATCACTGTTAGTGTTTCTCTCTCCCATAGACAGCAGTGCAGCCTGTGATCACTGTTAGTGTTTCTCTCTCCCATAGACAGCAGTGCAGCCTGTGATCACTGTTAGTGTTTCTCTCTCCTATAGACAGCAGTGCAGCCTGTGATCACTGTTAGTATTTCTCTCTCCTATAGACAGCAGTGCAGCCTGTGATCACTGTTAGTGTTTCTCTCTCCCATAGACAGCAGTGCAGCCTGTGATCACTGTTAGTGTTTCTCTCTCCTATAGACAGCAGTGCAGCCTGTGATCACTGTTAGTGTTTCTCTCTCCCATAGACAGCAGTGCAGCCTGTGATCACTGTTAGTGTTTCTCTCTCCTATAGACAGCAGTGCAGCCTGTGATCACTGTTAGTGTTTCTCCCTCCTATAGACAGCAGTGCAGCCTGTGATCACTGTTAGTGTTTCTCTCTCCTTTAGACAGCAGTGCAGCCTGTGATCACTGTTAGTATTTCTCTCTCCTATAGACAGCAGTGCAGCCTGTGATCACTGTTAGTGTTTCTCTCTCCCATAGACAGCAGTGCAGCCTGTGATCACTGTTAGTGTTTCTCTCTCCCATAGACAGCAGTGCAGCCTGTGATCACTGTTAGTGTTTCTCTCTCCCATAGACAGCAGTGCAGCCTGTGATCACTGTTAGTGTTTCTCTCTCCTATAGACAGCAGTGCAGCCTGTGATCACTGTTAGTATTTCTCTCTCCTATAGACAGCAGTGCAGCCTGTGATCACTGTTAGTGTTTCTCTCTCCCATAGACAGCAGTGCAGCCTGTGATCACTGTTAGTGTTTCTCTCTCCTATAGACAGCAGTGCAGCCTGTGATCACTGTTAGTGTTTCTCTCTCCCATAGACAGCAGTGCAGCCTGTGATCACTGTTAGTGTTTCTCTCTCCTATAGACAGCAGTGCAGCCTGTGATCACTGTTAGTATTTCTCTCTCCTATAGACAGCAGTGCAGCCTGTGATCACTGTTAGTGTTTCTCTCTCCCATAGACAGCAGTGCAGCCTGTGATCACTGTTAGTGTTTCTCTCTCCCATAGACAGCAGTGCAGCCTGTGATCACTGTTAGTGTTTCTCTCTCCCATAGACAGCAGTGCAGCCTGTGATCACTGTTAGTGTTTCTCTCTCCTATAGACAGCAGTGCAGCCTGTGATCACTGTTAGTGTTTCTCCCTCCTATAGACAGCAGTGCAGCCTGTGATCACTGTTAGTGTTTCTCTCTCCATAGACAGCAGTACAGCCTGTGATCACTGTTAGTGTTTCTCACCCCCATAGACAGCAGTGCAGCCTGTGATCACTGTTAGTGTTTGTCTCTCCATAGACAGCAGTGCAGTCTGTGATCACTGTTAGTGTTTCTCTCTCCATAGACAGCAGTGCAGCCTGTGATCACTTAGCGTTTCTCACCCCCATAGACAGCAGTGCAGCCTGTGATCACTGTTAGTGTTTCTCACCCCCATAGACAGCAGTGCAGCCTGTGATCACTGTTAGTGTTTCTCTCTCCATAGACAGCAGTGCAGTTTGTGATCACTGTTAGTGTTTCTCTCTCCATAGACAGCAGTGCAGTGTGTGTGTGTGTAATTTTTATTATATATTTTATTATATACCATATTAGGTGGGGCCCAAAAAAGTGCTTGCCCAGGGTCCAATCATAAATAAAGATGCCCTGGCCTAAACTTGTCAGGTGCTAGTGTGTAGTTGTATCTGTTAGTAGATAGAACTGTTCTTGAGTGTATGTATCTGTTATTTCTTTTATCAGGCTAAAGACAACAGGGTCCCATACAAGTCTGGCTACCCTTGAACATAAATGCTTCCCAGAAACTCTAATGCAGTTGCTATCTTCTGAAGGGGTTGTCCGTCTTTGACCCCTTTTCTATGCTGCTGCAAGGGTAGTGGAATTTGCAGGAACTGATAACAAAACAATTAAGTGGTCAGGAATGGCTGTTGCTACACTGGATGTAGTGTAGCATGCTTAATAAGATCAGGGGTCTGCATATTGTACGGGGGCCAACAATGTAGAATAAAATGGGTCCCTGTTTGGTGCTGGTTAACTCTTCGATATCTCTGATCACCTGGGACAGCTTTGATAGCCAATCTTCTTTCCATGATCCTTTAGGTTCATCCTTCATAACCTTTCTTGTACTACAGCCATTCTTTCCAGGTCCCAACTGCAGCTTCATGGCATTTGAATATCAGTGTCCAGAGCTTAGGACCTTTCCATTTAGGAAACACCTCATATGTTTCATAAACTACAAACCTGGCCCAAGGACTAAGGTCTCCTGCACCAATGTGTATAGTGCCTATGGCTCTGTATCTCGTGGGATCATCTGGGTTTCATGAGGCCTTTTGCTTCATTTGCAACCTGAGTAGAAGGTGATAGCAACATTAGATGGGTGGGAATAGATTAACCCACTGTAGTTGCATCCACATCACATGTAAAGGTGTGAACATGGTAGCCCTGTTAGGGGATTTTACTTTTAAGGCTCGAGGCATTGAGCTTGGACTCCGTTTTGTTGCTAAAAGGTTCTAAAGAACGACGTCCATTGACAATATCTTGATAATTGAAATGGATAGCCTGGGGCCCCAAGAGCAGAACTCCCACTTCTGTTCTCCAGGAGTCCCCCATCATACAGATTAATTGATCAGCCCTGGAAGAAGGATTTGAGTCCAGATAAGGTCAGTGTGGAGATTAGAACCCCAAGTAGATGTGTTCATTCTTTCTTTCATACTGTCAGGATGTGTGGGAGTCTTATTCGTTGGCAGGATACTCTATTACAAGAATTAGATTATCTCTTTATCAAGGAAGTTGCAGAAGCTGAGAGCTCAGCAGAGAGGACGCAGCGAAACACAATACAATATCACTTACCTCCCCGTAACGTCTCATTGTAATGATCCGTTTATCTGAAGGTTTCGTAGAGATCAGTGATTCACATTTATTTTCTCGTCTTATTAGCAGATAATGGATTTATAATCTGTTCAGCTCTTTTCCATGTCCCCACTTGGCTTTATAAACCAAGTCCCAAGAGACTAGAAACAGCTGAACAGTAAAGAGACAATAATATCAACTGTGTAATGTGCGGCCCCCAAAGTAACAGACATAAAGACAATGCAGCTGGGGAAGGGGGGATCTATACTCAATCATCCTTCAGGATCCTGCAAAATGAAGAGATATTTATCTTCTCTGGTAACGTGTCCGTGGAGGCCTATGATGGTAAATCTGAAAAAGTAACAAATAAGAGTAGCTAACTATGTTGCTAAAGACACAAAGGTATACATCCCTGAAGTAAAGTAATCATTTACAGAATGGGAATACTTATTGAAGAAAAAAGATCATAACTACTATCTATGAACAAGAATATAACTACTATAATACTGCCTCCTATATACAAGAATATAACTACTATAATACTGCTCCTATATACAAGAATATAACTACTATAATACTGCTCCTATATACAAGAATATAACTACTATAATACTGCTCCTATATACAAGAATATAACTACTATAATACTGCCTCCTATATACAAGAATATAACTACTATAATACTGCCTCCTATATACAAGAATATAACTACCATAATACTGCTTATATATACACAAGAATATAACTACTATAATACTGCTCCTATATACAAGAATATAACTACTATAATACTGCTCATACATACAAGAATATACCTACTATAATACTGCTCCTATATACAAGAATATAACTACTATAATACTGCTCCTATGTACAAGAATATAACTACTATAATACTTCCCCCTATATACAAGAATATAACTACTATAATACTGCTCCTATGTACAAGAATATAACTACTATAATACTTCCCCCTATATACAAGAATATAACTACTATAATACTGCTCCTATATACAAGAATATAACTACTATAATACTGCCTCCTATATACAAGAATATAACTACTATAATACTGCCTCCTATATACAAGAATATAACTACTATAATACTGCCTCCTATATACAAGAATATAACTACTATAATACTGCTCCTATATACAAGAATATAACTACTATAATACTGCCTCCTATATACAAGAATATAACTACTATAATACTGCTCATACATACAAGAATATACCTACTATAATACTGCTCCTATATACAAGAATATAACTACTATAACACTGCTCCTATATACAAGAATATAACTACTAATACTGCCTCCTATATACAAGAATATAACTACTATAATACTGCCTCCTATATACAAGAATATAACTACTATAATACTGCTCCTATATACAAGAATATAACTACTATAATACTGCTCCTATATACAAGAATATAACTACTATAATACTGCTCCTATATACAAGAATATAACTACTATAATACTGCCTCCTATATACAAGAATATAACCACTATAATACTGCCTCCTATATACTGTCACGCACCTGGATGTAGGCTGTCACAAATTTGGAAGTGGATCCTACACCTGTGTGGTAGATGACTCAGACCGTATCGGGGAGCAGAGTCTACGGTGCCGCTGGTTTTCACCAGGGCCCGCCGCAAGGCAGGATGGGCTTTCTGCAGCAGCCGACACGGCTCGACCACACAGGTAACTGGGCAAGGCGAGGTACCGAAGGATGAGGCTATAGCGTAGTCAAATGTAGCAGAAGGTCTAGGCAGGCGGCAAAGGTTAGTAGTCAAAAAGCATAGCAGGAAGGTCTGGCTACACAGGAATGGCAAAACAGGCAATGGGAATGCTTTCTCTCAGGCAAATGGCACTGAAGATCTGGCAGGGGTGTGTGGGAGGTGCAACAACTTATAATGTGCTGTCAGGTGCGTTTACTAATTATGGGCGCACTGGCCCTTAAAATGTCAAAGCTCTGGCGCGCGCCTTAAGGGACGGGGACGCGCACGCTGGAGCTGAAAGAGTGAGGAAGCTGCAGGAGCGGGACTAGGTGAGTGATGGGCCGGGATTCGCATGTGGTCCCGCCGGCGTTCGGGGACACTGCATGTAACATATACAAGAATACATCTACTATAAGTCCATGGAAGTATCAGAAAAAAATGCACTCACCCGCTGTAGATGCTGAAAACTTGTACTTTTATTCCATGATCTTCTGTACGATCAGGGCAGGTAGGGGATGTGGAGAAGCAAAAAAAGAGGATGCAACTAGTTTTGCGCCCTTTGTCAAGCTAACACACCTCCTCAGCACCTCCTAGTATTTGCACATGGACACAGCTGTCTCTCCGTAGCCCGGTCTCACATATACATGCATACCGTTACCTGGTGGGATTCCATATAACAGTGCCACTTCTTCTGTTTGGTTTACTTATATATTTACTATAATACTGCTCCTATGTACAATAATTTCATTTCGTTTTTATCATCCGCAGCTCACATCAAACTCTTTTGCTGCACCTGATTGTTCCAGAAGTTGCACAGTTGAGTGGAGATGCAAAGTCAATTGGATTAGACCTTAATTATGATGAGGAGATTTCTCTTTTCCTGCTCCGATGTATTTGTGATTTACATAGGGGGACATTTATCAATGTGGGTGTGAGGTAGTATAGATTTTACCTCTGTTTGCTTGGTGTATTTTTTACACAGTTTCTCAAAATTTACCAAAATGGTATACAGACTTGATAAATTCTGCACAACTATAGAAATAAGGGAGTTGCAGAGCTAGGTTTAAATGGGTACTCTCATAAAAATAAAAATAAATTATTAAAAAGATTATGTAAAAAAAAAAATGTTTAATATATTTTATTTTAAAAAAATCATGTTTTATGTGTTTTTTTTTTACATTTGTAAACGTGGCCACTAGGTGTCACCCTATATGGCTCAGGATTACTTTCCCCCCCCTGACGTTCAGCACGTTCGGACCAATGCTGGCCGGGCAGCATGGCCCAGCGTGGTCCGGAACGCACGTTCACATGAATGAGAGGGAGATGCAAGGCGGGGGGGGGGATATTTAAATTTTCGCGCGCCGAGCGCGCACAAGCGCTGTGCTCACTCTCTGCCTATTTCCTATACAGGCAGAGAGCGAGTACAGCGCTTGTGCGCGCGGGACACACCAAATTTAAATATCCCCGCCCCTTCATCTGTCAGGCTTCAGATGACGTCGCGCCTGCCAGAGCTGCCCACTTCCTGCCCTCACCAGAGAGCTCAACTCTGAGCTCCTGCAGCCATTCTACATAAGGTAATTTTATGGGGATTTGGGCAGAAATACAGACAGGGATAGATGGGGAGCGGGAATTGGGAAATTTTGTTTAGTGATAGCTACTCTTTAAGCTTTGTGCTCTGGCATCTGATACATTTGAACATGCCCTATTAGGTGGAATAGGTTTGCACAAAAAAACAAAACACTTCTAAATTTAATTTGTGCAAATAATAAATACAGCTCCACTGCAAAAAGTGGTTTACTGTGCACCAAACAGTAGACAACTTTGAAAGATGTTCTACCAAAAATTGCAAAAAAAATTGCACAAAAAATTTAATTGCGCAAAATTTACAGGGCCATTTTAATGCCAATGATAAATGTCCCCCATATAGTGTAACCGTCTGGTCCAAAGACCATTGGAATTCAGCACGGAGATTCCGGAGCAGATTCCAGGTTTCTGCTGCGCTGTGCAAACGGTAGAATTTTCCTGCCAGATGTTGCATGGGAATTCCGAATTCCGTATCCGCAGAAAGAATGAACCTGTTCATTCTTTCTTTGGACTCCGCACGGAATGCACAGTCGTCTATGAGACAGCGCATTCCTGTGTGGTCCTAGCACAAGCATATTATGCTAGTGCCCGCAGTATCTGGAAAGTCTGCATGGAGATTTTTTTGTACGGACATTCCGAAATGTGAACCTAGCCTTAGGCTAGGTTCAGACTACGGTATCTCCGGGCATAAAATTTCCGCCCAGTGATTTCGAGTGTGGCCAGCGCTCCACTAGACTGCAATGTGTTCCGCACGGATTTCCGCCTGAAGAAAGAGCAACGCTATTCTTCAGGCGGAAATTTCCAAGCGGATTTTCTGTTCACAAATTCCGCTTCACAAATGTGAATTTGTGAACGGAAACCCATTCACTACACTATAAATTTTAGCAAGCTGAATTTCTGCCTGCAATTTCAAAGCGTAATTGCAGGCGGAAATTCCGTAGTCTGAACCTTAGTCTCAGAGTCCCAGAAAACCAAAGACTGTTAGGCTAGGTTCACACTGTAGGATTTCTGGGCAGAATTTTTGCCGGAGATCGAGCCGGCGGCACTAGGACCACGAGGACTACATTGCTGTCCCCATAGATGACAATGCATTTCTGAGCGGATCTCCCAAAAAATCCAGCCAGAAATGCAGTGGAGTCTATGGGGGCAGCAATGCAGTCTGCTCGGTCCTAGCGCCGCCGGCTCGATCTCCGGCAGAAATTCTGCCCAGAAATTCTGCAGTGGGAACCCAGCCTTAAAAGTCTGGTCTAGGATAAGGAAAGCAAGACTAATTTCTTCAAAAAATTGCAAGTGACTATGACAGTTTTGGGAATATTCTACATGGTCACCAAAAAATTTCTACATTTTCCTTAGGGAAGCACATTGCACATGCTTCAGGATGTGATAGCCAAAAGCTGTGGTCAAATAACAGGATTAAGGCCTTATAATGAGGGATCAACAAAAATGTGAAATCTTACAATACCTTCAAGGTCTCGTGACCTTTTTTTCCTATAGGGAGACATAGAACTAGAGCTGTGGTCACGTGTGTACATAGCTTGGTAGCAGACCATGCGGCTGTTATGGGGTCCTGTCCTGGTTGATTCCATTCCTTCCTCTATTGGTAAGAAGTTGTGCAGAACTCCTCACTCCAGGGAACTGCATTGTCAGCAAATTAATGAAAGGGGATACATTGATCCCTCAACTTACAATGGCCTCAACATACAATAGTTTCAACATACAATGTTTTTTTCTGTACCATTGTAACTTGAAACCAGACTCAACATACAATGCTACGGACAGTCCAGATCTGTGAGACATTTCACAACTGGAGAAACTGACCAATCAGAATGGGCATTTTACAGGTAAAACCCCTGTATTACTGAAGTGTATGCACTGACTGGCTGTCTGGTAGCGCCCCCTACAGTACAGCGAGGAACTACAAGTTCTGTACTTCTCCTTACCTGTGCCAGGGTTAGTTGCTCCTTTGGACACCAAGTAAGGGTAGCTCCTAGAGATGAGCGAACTTACAGTAAATTCGATTCGTCACAAACTTCTCGGCTCGGCAGTTGATGACTTATCCTTATTTATGACTTATTAATTCAGCTTTCAGGTGTTCCGGTGGGCTGGAAAAGGTGGATACATTCCTAGGAAAGAGTCTCCTAGGACTGTATCCATCTTTTCCAGCCCATCGGAGCACCTGAAAGCTAAACTAATTTATGCAGGAAAAGTCATCAACTGCCGAGCCGAGAAGTCCGTGACGAATCGAATTTACTGTAAGTTCGCTCATCTCTAGTAGCTCCATTTGGGACACTGTGTGTGCTGTATAGAACCCTGAAGAAGCCCCTGTCCTCTACATAAACCATTGTTTCCCAACCAGGGTGCCTTCAGCTGTTGCAAAACGACAACTCCCAGCATGCCCGGACAGCCAACGGCTGTCCGGGCATGCTGGGAGTTGTAGTTTTGCAACAGCTGGAGGCACCCTGGTTGGGAAACACTGACATAGACAGTGATTTACAGCTTCCAGCAGATCTTTCTTACTTTTATATGTTAAGGATTTGTTTTATCTATATTAGTTATTTACTTATTTGTCTTTAATCCTCACTTTTTCCTATTTTTGATAACATTTTGGTGGCTTCAGAACCAATTACCAGGTTTCTATAGAGTTAGGGTCTCAACATACAATGATTTCAACATACAATGGTTGTCCTGGAAGCAATTAATATTGTAACCTGAGGGACCACTGTATTGACCAATGAGTCATGAAAAGAAAAGGGGAAATAAAACACCAGACCTTTCTGCCCTGGAGGACAAAACCAGACAACATAATAGGAGCCCCATTTCGATATGTGCAGTGGGACCCCCCTGGCTGTGGTCATGGTAACTTCTCAATTCCTTGGTGCAGGATCTGCTCAGTCTTCTGTGAAATTATTTTGCAGTATTGTGCTTGTTTTACTGTCACCATACAATTTTGTTTTCAAACCGCCTTTTCCCACCTTGACATTTTTCTAAATAATCCCCAATATGTTTCGGTATTTACCTTTTTTTTTTTTTTCCTTTTTCTTTTATTGTAGGAATCATTCCCTGATCTCCGCCTCGGCTTTGTGAATGGCTGATATCCCTGTGCATGAGACAATTTAATTGTGACATCTCATGACGGTGCGGATTACACAATCCTGGAAGCAGATGGAAAATGTCAATACAGAGAAACATCAGCGCTTGCTGCGATAAGCGAAACACGCGGAGGTGTGATGGGAGAGGTGAGGATGATTGCTGGAAGGAATGTTATGGTGTGAATCCAGAGAATTCAGGAAGACGGGGAGTGGAGGAGCTGGAATATTAACCCACACTGTGGTGAATGGGCATATAACCCACATCTGGCTGCTCTGAAGGAATGCACTGTGCTCTTACATGCTTCATCTGCCATGATCTGAACGCCTGGGTGCCTGGCATGACCATGTGATCTGCTACAATGGCAGCAGCTAGATGGTCCTGCAGGTTCCTACTACATACAATAGAGTGGGAGAGAAAAAAAAAAAGAGACCGACACAGGCGCCTTGTGCGTTACCACTAAACAGGGATAACAAATTAAAACAAAGTCACAGTGAACGGGCAGGACTTGCCCCTAGGTAGTGGCCGCTCACCTTGTGTGAATAGGATATTCGCATATAACCCACACCGTGGGTGACAGAAAGGCTGGAACTGCTGCTGAGCCTGGGTCCCGGGGAAGGAAAAGATCCGATCCTGATAGAAGTGGAGGCGAAGAAGGAAGATTTGACCCTTACAGAGGCGCTGCTAGTTCCAGAGTAATGTAGAGGCCAACCAGAGGTATTGGTAAAAAACACCGGAGTGGTTTATTAAAGCATGAGAGGACAATGAAGTACACAGATGACGCGTTTCGGGGGAGCCACCCCCTTCCTCAGTCACTGATCTGAGGAAGGGGGTGGCTCCCCCGAAACGCATCATCTGTGTACTTCATTGTCCTCTTATGCTCTAATAAACCACTCCGGTGTTTTTTACCAATACCTCTGGTTGGCATCTACATTACTCTGGAACTAGCAGCGCCTCTGTAAGGGTCAAATTTTCCTTCTTCGCCTCTACTACATACAATGACTGGACAATAATACAAATTCTGTGTATATAAACTACATCATTTCTGATACAGAGCTCCAAATCATCTGCACAGCTACATGATGAAACTACATTACTGCAGCCTCCACTAGGAAATGTTTAACCCTTTCTTAACAGGGTTAAATAGCTTGTAGAATGCAGGATAGGCTATTATTAAAGGGGTTATCCAGGAAAAAAACTTTTTTTATATATATCAACTGGCTCCAGAAAGTTAAACAGATTTGTAAATTACTTCTATAAAAAAAATCTCAATCCTTTCAGTACTTATGAGCTGATGAAGTTGAGTTGTTCTTTTCTTTCTAAGTGCTCTCTGATGACACGTGTCTCGGGAACTGTCCAGTTTAGAAGCAAATCCCCATAGCAAACCTCTTCTAATCTGGGCAGTTCCTGAGACAAGCAGAGATGTCAGCAGAGAGCACTGTTGCCAGACATAAAACAACAACTCAACTTCAGCAGCTGATAATTTATTGAAAGGATTAAGATTTTTTAATAGAAGTCATTTACAAATCTGTTTAACTTTCTGGAGCCAGTTGATATGGAAAAAAAAAGTCTTGCCCTGGAATACCCCTTTAAAGAAAAATGTAGAGGTTCTTGTACATGCCTTGTGCTTACCTGTTTCA